>NC_048300.1:42922045-43020628 GCF_013100865.1 Trachemys scripta elegans | reverse complement strand
GTGGCGGGCTGAAGACGATAGGTGGCGTCAGCTTGCAGACAGACGGCAAGAGGCAATGCTCCGTCTGCTGGAGCATCAAAGTGATATGCTCGAGCGTATGGTTGAGTTGCAGGAAAGGCAGCAGGAGCAGAGACCGCCGCTACAGCCCCTGTGTAACCAACAGCCCTCCTCCCCAAGTTCCATAGCCTCCTCACCAAGACGCCCAAGAACACGGTGGGGGGGCCTCCGTCCACCCAGTCACTCCACCCCAGATGATCGCCAAAGCATCAGAAGGCTGGCCTTCAATAAGAGTTAAAGTTTTAAAATGCAGTGTGTCCTTTTCCATCCCTCCTCCCCCACCCATCCCAGGCTACCTTGGCAATTATCCCCCTACCTCTGTAAGGAACTAATAAAGAATGCATGAATGTGAAAAAACAATGACTTTATTGCCTCTGCAAGCGGGAGGGGAGGGGAGGGTGGGGTGGGTGGTTGGTTTACAGGGAAGTAGAGTGAACCGGGTGGGGGGGGGGGTTGGAGGGTTCATCAAGGAGAAACAAACAGAAGTTTCACACAGTAGCCTGGCCAGTCACAAAACTCGTTTTCAAAGCTTCTCTGATACGCACCGCGCCCTGCTGTGCTCCTCTAACCGCCCTGGTGTCTGGCTGCGTGTAATCAGCGGCCAGGCGAGTTGCCTCAACCTCCCACCCCGCCATAAAGGTCTCCCCCTTACTCTCACAGATATTGTGGAGCGCACAGCAAGCAGCAATAACAATGGGGATATTCTTTTCGCTGAGGTCTGAGCGAGTCAGTAAGCTGCGCCAGCGCGCTTTTAAACGTCCAAATGCACATTCCACCACCATTCGGCACTTGCTCAGCCTGTAGTTGAACAGGTCCTGACTCCTGTCCAGGCTGCCTGTGTACGGCTTCATGAGCCATGGCATTAAGGGGTAGGCTGGGTCCCCAAGGATCACGATAGGCATTTCAACATCCCCAATGGTCACTTTCTGGTCCGGGAAGAAAGTCCCTTCCTCCAGCTTTCGAAACAGAGCAGAGTTCCTGAAGACGCGAGCATCATGTACCTTTCCTGGCCATCCCACGTTGATGTTGGTGAAACGTCCCTTGTGATCCACCAGGGCTTGCAGCAGCATTGAAAAGTACCCCTTGCGGTTTACGTAGTCGGTGGCTTGGTGCTCCGGTGACAAGATAGGGATATGGGTTCCGTCTATGGCCCCGCCACAGTTTGGGAATCCCATTTCAGCAAAACCATCCACTATTGACTGCACGTTGCCCAGAGTCACTACCCTTGCTATCACCAGGTCTTTCATTGCCCTGGCAAATTGGATCACAGCAGCCCCCACAGTAGATTTGCCCACTCCAAATTGATTCCCGACTGACCGGTAGCTGTCTGGCGTTGCAAGCTTCCACAGGGCTATCGCCACTCGCTTCTCAACTGTGAGGGCTGCTCTCATCTTGGTATCCTGGCGTTTCAGGGCAGGGGAAAGCAAGTCACAAAGTTCCATGAAAGTGGCCTTACGCATGCGAAAGTTTCGCAGCCACTGGGAATCGTCCCATACCTGCAGCACGATGCGATCCCACCAGTCTGTGCTTGTTTCCCGGGCCCAGAATCGGCGTTCCACGGTATCAACCTGCCCCAGTGACACCATGATTTCCACATTGCTGGGGCCTGTGCCTTGTGAGAGGTCTATGTCCATGTCAATTTCCTCATCACTCTCGTCGCCACGCTGCAATCGCCTCCTCGCCTGGTCCGGGTTTCGCCTTGGCATGTTCTGGCTCTGCATATACTCCAGGACAATGCGCGTGGTGTTCATAGTGCTCATAATTGCCGCGGTGATCTGAGCGGGCTCCATGATCCCAGTGCTAGCTATGGCGCCTGGTCAGAAAAAAGGCGCGAAAGTAGTATCTGATGGACCAGGAGAAGGAGGGAGGGAGGGAGGGAGGGAGGGCCGAGTGACGACATGGCGTACAGGTACAGGAACAGGGAGAAACACAAACAACTGTCACACAGAATGGTCCCCCCAAAGATTAAACTGGAAACCCTGGGCTTAGCAGGCCGTTGATTTCACGGAGGAAGGGGAAGCAAATGAACACAGAACAAATCTATTTTTTACATCTTAAGGTGGCAGCCGACGCTGCAGCATGAGTGACAGCCATACCAGTATGACGATGACAGGTACCAATCATAATATGCCATCATCTGCCAAAAGGCAAGGGGCTGCTGCTGTGTAGCAATGCAGCCCCACGTCTGCCAGCCCCACGTCCGCCAGCACCCAGCATCGCCCTCGGCCTCTTCTGGGTGCTTAGCAGACAATATTGGGCAATTGGCAGAAAATAGTATATTATGACTGGTAACCGTCATCATCGAAACAGTAGCATGTCTGCTCAGGTGGCCATGATTGACAGCCATACCAGTACGACGACGATGGGTACCAGTCATAATATACCATCGCCTGCAAGGGGCTGGTGCAATGCAGCACTACGGCTGCCAGCCCCACGGCTATCACTCATGCTACACCGTCTACCGCCAAAAGGCAGTTAGCAGCTGCTGCTGTGTAGCAATGCAGTCCCACGTCTGCCGGCACCCAGAGGACATATGGTGACGGTGAGCTCAGCTGAGCTGAGCGGGCTCCATGCTTGCCGTGGTATGTTGTCTGCACAGGTAACCCAGGTAAAAAGGCGCGAATCTATTGTCTGCCGTTGCTGTGACGAGGGGGGAGGGGCCTGACGACATGTACCCAGAACCGCCCGCGACACTGTTTTGCATCATCCGGGCATTGGGATCTCAACCCAGAATTCAAAGAAAAGGCGCGAACCGCTTCTCGGCTCGAGCTGTGGCGCAAACGTAGTATCTGACGGCCTAGGGGAAGGAGGGAGGGGGGCCGAGTGACGACATGGCGTACAGGCACAGGGAATTAAAATAAAGAACGGTGGCTGTGCATCAGGGAGAGACACAAACAACTGTCACAGACTGGTCCCCCCCAAAGATTAAACTGAAAACCCTGGGTTTAGCAGGCCGTTGATTTGACGGAGGGAGGGGGAAGCAAATGAATACAGAGAAAATCTATTTTTTTACATCTTAAGACGACGGTGCAGCGTGACTGATAGCCCTCGGCATCTTTCTGGGTGCTTGGCAGCAAATACGGGGCGGTGTATGACGATGGTCTTCAGGCCTATTGCACGAGCTGCTGCTCAGGGAAGACTCTGCTAACGTGCGATGACCCGACTTGTAATAGGCCGGCTAACAGTCATAATACACCATTTACTGCCAAAAGGCAAGCCCCACGGCTGCCAGCACCCAGATCGCCGATGAAGGCTACCAGTCTACTGCACCGTCTACCGCCAAAAGGCAGTTAGCAGCTGCTGCTGTGTAGCAATGCAGTCCCACGTCTGCCGGCACCAAGAGGACATATGGTGACGGTGAGCTCAGCTGTGCTGAGCGGGCTCCATGTTGTCTGCACAGGTAACCCAGGTAACCCAGGTAAAAAGGCGCGAATCTATTGTCTGCCGTTACTGTGACGGGGGAGGGAGGGGCCTGACGACATGTACCCAGAACCGCCCGCGACACTGTTTTGCATCATCCGGGCATTGGGATCTCAACCCAGAATTCCAAGGGGCGGCGGAGACTGCGGGAACTGTGGGATAGCTGTGGGATAGCTACCCATAGTGCAATGCTCCGGAAGTTGACGCTAGCCTCGTACTGTGGACGCGGTCTGCCGACTAGAGCACCTAGAGCATTTTATTGTGTGGACATACACAATCGGCTGTATACAACCGATTTCAATAAAACCGGCTTCTATAAATTCGAACTAATTTCGTAGTGTAGACATACCCCCAGACTGGAGAGACTGTTGGTCTGTGAAGAGACCCCGAATGTGCCATCCCATTCTCTCAATAGCCTGGCAATAGGAGATGTGTGGGCAGCAATTTTCTGGTCTTCACGAAGTACCTAGAGATGGGCCTGAACCAAAACGTGAGAGAGAAGCCCCTGCTAACTTTGGAGAAGATGAATCTGGATCCAGATCTGAATTTTGCTGATCAGGTACAACTCAAACAGCAGCTTCATTTGCAAGTAGAGTTTTCTGAAGCAAATTTCCCACTCATTTCCTAAGGATCCAGTATGCTTCCCATGTGATGTTGTGGCGAGGAGGCATGGCCTCCCTCAGAGAGTGACAGGGAGGGTCCACAACACGCCCCTGGTTAGCCAAACCAGGAGAGCCACGTCCGACGGAAGTGGAAGCGCAGGACAGGAAGGGGAAGTACAAAAGGCGGGCCCTGCAGCTCAGTTGTGGTGGAGCCAGCACAGGAGATGGACGCATCCTGCCTGCAGAGGAGCTGCCTTCTGAGGACTGGCCAGAGCTCTCAGGACTGCTGGCTGACCAAGGTGCCAAGGAGCTGCCGGGGCTGCCGCCTGAGGACTGGCCGGATCTCCATGGGCTGACCGAGATGCTGAGGAGCTGCTGCCTGAGAAATGGCCAGCGTTCCCCGAGATGACGGATACAAGTACACCTGAAGGGGACGGTAGGAAGCAGCTCAGGAAACCAGGCAACCGTCTGGTCAGGAGCTGACCTGATACAAGGTCAGCATGTTGCGGGCAGATCCCTGCTGACCAGCGGTGGGCCACTCTGCCACTGTTAGGGCCCTGGGGTAGGACGTGGTGGAGTGGGGCTGGCCCACATCCCCCCTGCCACCCTGCCCTTGGGGGGTGGCAGTACTCCCCCTCCTTAGTTCTGGAGGCCTGCGCTCCTCAGGCAACCCTTACCTGAGCCCCTAGACTGTTATTGGTGCTCAACCCTGCCTGAGCCCCTAGACTTATTGGTGCTCACCCCTACTGGGGCTCATAGACTGCTTAGCTGCTCAGCCCTGATTGCAGGCCAGAGCCTACCCATTGCGTTACTGCCCCTTCTGAATGGGCCTAGGGCTCATAGACTGCTGCACTGTTCTGCCCAGCCGAAGGACTGGAGCACTAGGTGAAGCTAATTCCCCCCTTTGAGCTCACCTTTACAGGTATGCGACAGCAAGCAGGTGTGGCCTCCCTCCGAGACTGACAGGGAGGGACGGCCACGCAGCTTACAGATGTGAACTGGGAGCAAAGTGACAGTACACAGTGAACCAGCCTCCTGGGTTGACAATTCAAGATGTGCTGATATTTTCCGTATTGGTCTGCACAACTGAGGTGCATGTGCCTTGGGTGTGCAAGCCCTCATTGGGATAACAGAGGCCGTTTGGGCTGCATTTACAGCCTCTTGTGGCTCCAGCACCCTCAGTCCCTTTTGGTCACTGCGGCACCATCAGCGTCCAGACTCTACCATTTTGTAGTCAGCACCTAGTCAGTTAGTTGGTTGCATTTGTTTTTGAAAAAGGAATGTTATGCTGTAGTTAGGACTCCACAAGCCACTCAAGAAGCAGCATGGTCTAGTGGAGAGGGCACTGGACTGGGCCACAGGAGATCTAGATGCTGTTCTCTGTTCTGCCACTGATCTGCTGAGTGATGTTGGGCAAGTCATGTCCTCTCTCTATGCCTCTGTTTACCTTTCCACCCTTCATTTGCCTTCTCTATTTAGATTGTAAGTTCTTTGGGACGGGGACCGTCTCTTACTATGTGTATGCACAGTGCCTAGCCCAACCTTTGTCAGGGCCTTTTGACAGTATTGTAATGTAAACAATAGTGCCAATCATGGTGCCAGCTGATCATTGTTTGAAATATCCTATTCTAAAGAGTAAGTGGAGAAGAGGTTTTCTGGTATTCCGTGACTGGACTCATTATGGATGTTTGCAGCTCTAGAAGCAGAACATAATGAGTGGTCATTGACCTCATTCCATCAGGAATCCATAGCTACTGCACGCCATCAGAACTCGGAAAAAAGATGCATTACATTTGTTAGCTGTCCTTGGCACCACCAAGCAGTTACTCTTGAGGAACAGCTGCAGTAACAGGATCTGCATAAACTCATGTGATCATCATTTCTTCGGGTCAGAAAAAAGGTTTTATTATACCACTAGACTTGTTTTGTTCTGGTCTACCTACTGAATTGCCTGAACCACCCTCTGCACATGACGCCAAAGTTTCATGACTCACACAGGTGTAATCATCTCAATTTATTTGTAGCAGATATATGAAGCTGTATTGCTTCAGCATAAATAGATCATGGGGCAACATTGATAGAATGGTAGTGACATTTTGATTAGTAATGTATGAGGACTCTAAACCTATGTAAAAGGGCAGAGCAAAGCTTAGAGCAGCATTTAGCCATGCCAAAGGTATACACCTTCTTTAAAAACAATGATCAGTTTGTGTGAGACCATACTTAAGCGGTGAAGTCTGAGACTTTGTTATTAATTTATTATTATTTTATTATTGGCATGTATTCTCTATATTACAGTTGCCTTGAGGTCCCATGCAAGTTGGAACCCATTGTGCTAAGAACTGTACAGGATATAGTAAAAGATAGTCCCTGCCCCAAAGAGATGACAATCTTAGTTTAAGACAGTACATTGCAGAAGGATGAAATAAATGACGAGGTTGGGAGGCGGTGATGTGGGAGGAAAGCTGGCGTACCATTAAGACAGATATATTTTTTCACAGACTAGCTGTGTGCTCAGTTTATAGGTGTGGTGGTTTCGTTGGTGTTAGTGCTTGTTTTGTGTAGGCATCATGGCAGAAGTGAAGCTTCAAGAGGGATTTAGAGGAAGATAAGGTACTGGCTTTACAGATATTTTACAGGGAGGACATTCCACGCATAAGGGACAGCACGGAAGAAAGCGCAAAGGTGTTTGTGGGAGAATGTGCTGAAGATTTTTGTGGGAGAATCAGTGGGCAATGGAGGATCGACTGAGATGGGGTTGAGAGTAAGTCATTTATGCAGGGAGGTTAAATGCTCTTTTGAATAGAGGAATTGGATTGTTGTTATTTTCCTGTCATTTTCTTTAGTTTGTGTTTGAGTTTGTGGAGCACTAGACTTTTAATGCAAACATCCTCTACAGATCATAGATTCTGTCGTGTTAGAACTGTTCGGTCCCAGGTATAACTGATAATAGGATGACACCAAAGAGCTTCATTTGTGATCCACCATGCTTATTTCTTTTTAACAACAAGTGAACTGCAGCCCCTGAAGTTTCACTGAGTCCCACAGCCTGTATTCAGAGTGGTAGCCATGTTAGTCTATATCAGCAAAAACAACGAGGAGTCCTTGTGGTACCTTAGAGACTAACAAATTTATTTGGGCATAAGCTTTTGTGGGCTAGAACCCACTTCATCAGATGCATGAAGTGAAAAATACAGGAGCAGGTATAAATACATGAAAGGATGGGGGTTGCTTTACCAAGTGCGAGGTCAGTCTAACGAGATTTTGTATTTTTCACCTCATGCATCTGATAAAGTGGGTTCTAGCCCATGAAAGCTTACGCCCAAATAAATGTATTAGTCTCTAAGGTGCCACAAGGACTCCTCGTTGTTTTTACAGCCTGTATTACAAACCTAGCACATTCCGTTCCACACCACTAGATGTCACTGCTGCTTAGAATTCAAAGCAGCGATTGCAGGTCAGATGAGAAGGATTGGTCCTGAAACACGGGGGCTGCAGAGGTCAGTAATGGAGCAGATGAGCCTCAGGAGATCTGGAAGGGGACGGGTCAGTCCAGAGAAACACCCTAAATTAGGAATCCTTTCCCAAACCTTATGAATCTGTGGAAGTAGCCCAGAAATCTCATGGAGATCAGGCTTTCCCAGCAGATTTCCTCTGTTTCCTGGCTCTTGGCAGTGCCAGCCTTAGTTCTATGTGGCCAAATAGGGCCCTGCCATTCCAAGGGTCTGAACTCTGTGCACACATTCTGTCTCGATTGCCTGGGTGTGGACCTGTCTGACCCCACTGCCATAGTAGAGACTGAATCCCCTAGTGCACTCCCAATTGTGAATAGCAAAAAAATCTGCAAATGTCTCCATCGGTCTACAGGGGATATCCTTCACGTATATGGTATATGAATATCCCAAGCAGTTCTACTAAGCACCTAGTACAACGTGGGCCCAAAGGGAGCTGTCAGAGAGAGGTGTGGGCAGACTGTAGATGGATATGGGAGGAAATGACAGCAGGGCTGTGCTATAGGTCTGGATTTCTCTTTGACTTTATTATATTATTTATTGATTTTCACTTATGCCCTATCATGGGCTTTAGAACAACTTCCAAACTGTTGGGCTCTAATTGCTATAAACACACAACAATTCCTTCCTCTCCCTTTCTGTTGTGCTTGCTATGCCTCTCACATGAACTTACCTCATTTTAGTCCCAAGATGCCTTACGTTTTGGACGAATTTGCTGTGCCCTCACGTTGACTGGTGACAGTTATTTACATCAGAAATAAAAAATCATGACACTGAGGTTCTTGAAGGAGCTATTTATACATAAGGAAAGATCCCATGGCATTTTAAGTTTCCTGATTGAGTATTATTTTTGTGTAAACAATGTTGTTGTAGCCGTGTTGGTCCCAGGATAGTAGAGAGACAACAGTTGGTCCAATAAAAGATATTACCTCACTTACCTTGTCTCTCTATTATTTTTATGTCCTTCCTTTTGGGTCTTGTCATGCCTCACATCCTTCTTTTGGACACTGGCAGGCTGAGATGTACATCCCTTACGTGCCTGAGGGTATGTCTATACTACCCGCCAGATCGGCAGGCAGCTATTGATCCAGCGGGGGTCGATTTATTGTGTCTAATCTCCTGTCGACTCCTGTACTCCACCACCGTGAGAGGCGCAGGCAGAGTTGACGGGGGAGTGGCAGCAGTCGACTCACTGCAGCGAAGGCACTGTTATTCACGAAATTGCGTAACTTAGATTGATTCCCTTCCCCCCCAGTGTGGACCAGACCTGAGGGTAATTTTCCTTGAGTGCTACTTTCTCTGAGTACTGTCTGCCTATGGGTCTTAAGACCTGGAGAGATCTGTTTTGGAATGTAGCCACCATTGAAAGAAATAAGGTCTCATGATCCCTTCCCCATCCACTGCATGTGATAGTCCCCCACATGCTGAATATGGTGAACTTTCACCTTCCTGCCAGAGCCAGTTCAGCCTGGTGACTGTTTGCATAGCTGAGCTCTTTCTCCTGTCAAGCACATATCTCATGCAGTAACCCCGCTCTGGCATAGTTCAGAGGCTGAGCACTGACCATCCTGTTGGTTTCAGTTTCTTGTTTTCTGTGCTTCCCCTGAATTCAGAATTTCATCAGATCATTACAAAACCAGATGCTGGTTTCCTCTACAGGCTGTCTAAATCACCAGATGTAAAACAGGATGACAAACATGGATTTCATGTAATGGGCATGCTCTGAACCAAAGCACTCCCAGCCACACAGATACAGACAAAAAAGATTTGGAAGAGGTGGCCCAGTACCTTCCTAGCATATCGACTATTCGGCACTTACATAACATTGTGTGTGTGCCTGTGTGTGTTCAAATCACTTTGCACACACAAGGTCACACGACTGGTGGTCTGCAAAACCTTGGTGACAGGAAACCCACCTGGACTGGAGGCACAGTGGTGCAACCAGCTTGCAATTCCGGCTCAGCTGGGGTCCTGGAGCTGGCCAAAGTGTCCCTGAACAGACAGAGTGGGAGCAGTGCCCTGGTAAAGGAATCAAGAGCTGCAAATTGTCATGCAGCTCACATGACACTCATGCATCTGGCAGCATTGCCATGCATTTCTGCAGCTCATCTGGGTCCTCGCTCATCCAGCTGGCCTGCAAGCACCATTTGCAGTTCTTACTGCTAGCTGCTAATGTCTGCTGTAGCCACATGCTACTTCTCTCTGCTTTTGTGCCCAGCCAGCACAGAGCCCCGAGGAGGAGGAGATGGTGGCTGCAGGGGCAGGCTGAGAAGGGGCCTAAATAGAGGCTGTGAAGCGGGAGAGAATAGGACAGGGGCTGAAAAGAAACAGGAGATGAATGGGGGGTGAATAGTGGGGAGACTGACTGCCCCAGGCTTCCCATACCCTCAGGAATGTAGCATCATCCATTTCCCTTCCCTCCCTTTCCTTGGGAGGTGCAAAGTAGATCCCCGATGGTCTGTCAGACTTTAGGGCTGGTGACTGGAATGCAAACATCTTCACCCATTTAGGACCAGAGTCTGCCACCCTTGCTTGTACTTAGTGGTACCTTGCCCTGTGAGGACTGCCATTCGTTTTAGTGGGGCTCCTCACAGAGTACAAGATTACTCAAAGTCTCACATTATTGGGTGTTTTTCTTAAAGCCCCAGCACCTGGAGTCAGGGGGTTATGTGAGAAAAAAGTTTCCTACCCTCATGGTTGCAGAGAATAGCTTGAAAATGTGACCCAAGTGCTCCCTGAAAGGCTCAAAACCCAGAAGGCAAATAACAAGAACTCCACATTTATTATTTTTTAAAATGCCCATGATTTTTAAGCCAATTTCATGATTTTTGGAGATTGACTCTTAATTTTTGAAGGGTTGGGGTTGGCAAACATGATCTGTATGAGGGTGGCAGATTCTGGCCTTTACTGTATTTCTAAAGCAAAACCAGTAATAAATATTTAGGGAGAAGGCAGAGAGAGAGAGAAAGAAATACTGTCCATGAATTTCCTCTGATGATTTTATAAACTCCCTAAAAAGGTCTGGTGTCGAGACTTTCCTTCCCCAGTACTTTAGGGGCCAACATCCTCGCTTGTATCACATAGCAGGCAGGCAAGACAATTTAAGGTGTGTTCCAATATACTTAAATACCCAAGAGATCCAGAGCTCTGTTTGTTGGTAACATCCTGTAGATTCCTAATAATCTTGAAAAATCATAGCAGGTAAATAAACTATAGCTGGCAAATACTCCCCTGTAATTTACAAGTGGGGCCCACCTACAGACTTTGCTTCCGGACTTGAATTCAAACTTTCTCAAAGGTTGTGGATAGCTGAATCCAGGATTTTGGGTTTGGCCCATTACGGAGTCAGGGGTGAGTTGCACAATGTGGGTCTGAAACTGAACTTGGTCAAAGCTTGGGGCTGGGATTTTAGGTTTAGGACCCCATCAGTGTGAACAAAGAACATGAACCTAAAATAGCACCTAAAATAACACTTGGATTGACATCCTGGTAAAACAGTAGGGTCCATTCTTGCTGCCAATAACTTCAATGGCAAAACTCCCATTGACTACAATGGGAGCAGGAGAAGGCCCAAGAGTAATAGGGAAGGAGTGTAGTGAATGATTGTAATCCTGCAAATACGCAGGAGACATCTCATCTGTGTTTACTGCGAGGAAAGCCGTTAATATCCCAAATGCTGCAGATATTCCGGTAACCCAAAGCTAGCTGCCTACTTGTGTGTTAATCTGTATGTGCCTGCTTGGGTTCATGCTGCCACTGCCTTCTCTCTCTTCTCTTCACGAGCTGTCATTTTTATGACAGAGTTTCTGTACGTGGCAAATGGATTAGATGCTCTTCCAAGAGTGTCACAGCAGCTTAAATTAAATTGACTGTATTCGAGTCAGAAAAACAGCATCTGAAGAAATAGAACCCCACTTCTCCTGTGTAAGACCCACTCACGGGATAGGTAGAAAAGAAATCTCGTCCTAGGGAAATATAGAGCAGTCCTTGCTCAGGTAGAACTGCTGCCATCCTGAGTGGGAACTGCAGCGTTAGATTCCTAGGGTGAAATCCGGGACCCACTGAAGACAAGAGTTTTGCCATTGACTTCAATGGGGTCAGGATTGCACCCATAGAGCATAACTGTGTCCTACATGAGACAGGTCCAAGACACAAAGATCAGAGGTGTTCACATCAGGGATTTTGGTTCATCTCATTACAGAGATATGGCTGCAGCCACCAAATTCAGATCTGGAGCAGAACTTCACCGGAGTCTGGGACTTTTCATCTCTGAGGGTTTGGTCTGGGTCCAGCCCTTGTTCAAACCTTAATGCTGAAGTATGTCTTTTATTCAGCTGCTGAACTCATTGCTTTTATTGATAAGACGTGTTCTGTATTCTTCAGCTAGATATGCAGGGCCTGATCCTGATCTCACGTACACTGGCGAGGCTCAGGAGAGAGGAAGGATGGTCATTGGGTTAAAACACTGGTCTGAAACTTGGGAGCTCAAGCTTCAAGTCCTGCCTCTGACACAGACTTCCTGTGTGACCCTGGGCAAGTCCCCTAGGGGTGGGATCACAAGGGAGATTTAGGCTGAGCATTATAGTGTCTAAGGCTATTTTTACACTAGCATTTTTGTCAGTAAAATGTATGTCGCTCAGGGGTTTGGAAAAGAATCACTCCCGAGTGACATAAGTTACACTGACAAAAGTGCCGGTGTGGACAGCGCTGTGTCGGCGGGAGAAGCTCTCCTGCCAACGTAGCTACTGCCACTCGTTGGGGGTGGTTTAATTCTGTTGACGGGAGAGCTCTCTCCCATTGGCATAGAGCAGTTACATGCGAGAGCTTACAGCTGTGCAGCTGTGCCGCTATAAGGTCTCTGATGTAGACATAACCTAACTTTTAGGTGCCTGCCATCTAGTGGAATTCATATAACCCCAAGTTACATACCCAGGCTCCCCATACGATGCATGGGGAGAGCTAGGCACCTAAAAAAGGGATTTACAGAAGTCAGCATGCTGAGCAGAGAGCCGCCTAAACCAATAAGAAATGTCCAGGAGAGGAGCATGGCGTAGAGGAGGAGAAAATAACTGCAGTACACATTTGGGAATATTAGAGGGAGGTTAGGGAAGTGAAAGGGACACAAGAAGAGGAGAGGTGGACAATGATAAGACATTGGGACTGTAACATTTGCCAGTCTGCTTGAATACAGTATCCACTTGAACCTTCTTAACTACATGCTCCTGTTCAAGGCCCTTTGCATGAGGTGGCACATTACAGCTAAACTGGTGGGCAAAACCCCCTGATTTGTATGGTAGGACTGTACTGAATTCTGCTCCATTGTGTGACAGTATTAGCTCATTACAAAAAACTTTTGATCACCTGGGAGCAGGGCCGGTGCAAGGAAGTTTCGAGCCCTAGGCGAAACTTCCACCTTGTACCCCCCCCCCCCCCCACCTAACCCCCCCCGTCGCCCCCCTCCCCCATGGCAGCTAACCCCACCCACCACAACCCCCCGCCCAGGGAGCCCCCCCCACGGTAGCTAACCCCGCACGAGCTTACCTCCGCTCTACCTCCTCCGCTGAGCACGCCAGTGCCGCTCTAATTCTCCTCCCCTCCCAGGCTTGCGGCACCGATTGGAGGAGAAGTAGAGCAGGGTCTGTGTGCTCAGCGGAGGAGGCAGAGTGGAGGTGATCTGGGGCGGGGAGTGGTTCCCCTGTGCGCCCCCCCCTCCCCTCCCCGTTACTGCGGGCGGCCCTCCCTGCGCCCCTCTGCCCCAGCTCACCTCCACTCCACCTCCTCACCTGAGCAGGCTTCTAGGCGCCCTCAACCACTAGGCGCCCTAGGCGGCCGCCTAATTCGCCTAGTGGTTGCACCGGCCCTGCCTGGGAGGCTCCTAAACTGGCCAGGTAATGCCAGTAGGCCATTAAACCTTGTCTTGAGGAGAGCCAGGGGAAGCCTAGCAGGAAAGAAGCAGCTGGCTGCTGGGGCTCTAAGCCCGCCCACAACAGAGCGCCACGTCTGGGGAAGGTCCCTTCCACACGGAGCTCCTAAATTCTGCTCTGGGGGCTCCTTAAATAGCTGCCTCCCCCTGCTTCCTTCAAGACTGCGCTTCAGGCCAAGATCCTCACAGGTATTTGTGCACTTAACTCTTATTGATTTCTGAGGGAGTGAGACCCTTCAATACCTCTGAGGATCTGGGCCTCAGCTCCTACTGCCCCTCCCGGTGTGGCCTGTTTCTTTCTCCCTCACCCCCGCAGCGCCACACTGTCCCCCTCCTGCAAAGTTCCTGCAAATGGCAGGGGACAAGCTGAGGAATTGGCAGGAAACAGACACATTTTGGATTGCTGCAGCATGAACTGAGGTTTGTGAGACTTCTAGATAGCAAGTAAATTATGCAGTCATTTGTGAAGCCACATAACTGCCTTCCACAAGGCCCTGTTCACTTCAGTCACATGGCAGCAGGGCTGTTCCCCCATGGAGAGATCACTAGATGTTAGAGGCTAGCCAACATATATTAAAGCCCACAGAAAGCCTGGACCTCTAAGAACAAGGATGTGGGGACAGGGAATGGCCTTGTAAAATGTGTTCACTTTCTAAATTATTTATGCATATAAGGAAATTGGAAACCAGATTGTTTATAATTGGCCAGAGTGATACATCTCAGGTCCTGCAAGTATCAGGTTTTGCCATGCAGCTTTGGCTCAAACCACACACCCACAGATGCTCAGAGTGACTCTTCTTGTGCTGTCGGGTGGTGTCACCCTGTTCACTTCCTAAAGAGAATCGGCATTAACGGGCATAAGTAATTTGCATAATACTGCTTCCAGTGCAAATGAAGGGAGAGCAGAGTTAATCAGGCAGAAGGCTGGGAGGGCATGCTGGGGGGGGCAGGGGTTGATGAAAGAGAACAGTTAACAGGATTAGAGCAGATCAAAGGACAGCAGGACAGAACAATGTGTCTATTTCCCAGTCGTCATACACCATACTGTGGAATAACAGGGAGGGGATTATCAAGCAATCACTATAATGAATCTTTCTGAAGGGTCATGTCTTAACAGTAAATCGCACCAGGAAAGGATGGCATCTAGAAATCACATACAGACTCATCTTTTGCTGTCACAGTTGAATGCACTGCTTCCTTTCCCCTCTGCTGGGCTTTACCCCTCTTTGTGAGGTGAGTTCTTCCAGCAGTTTTGTCTCATGAGACTATAAGTAACTTCAGAACAGCGAGAGAGGCACCAGCAGCTCAAGAATGCTAAGGGTGCTAAGACTGCACTTTTTTAATAGCAGAAATCATGGTTTAAATCAGTGGTTTTCAACCTGTGGGCCGTGGTGCGGACCCCTGGGGGCCTGCAGCAGACTATGTCTAAGATTTCCAAAGGGGTCCACACTTCCATTCGAAAGCTTTCAGGGGTCTACAAAAGAAAAAATGTCGAAAACTACTGGTTTAAATTCAATAGGAAAAAATACTGAAAAAGAAAGAAAAAGAAAAGACAGAGAAGGAGGAAGGGGGAACAGATGATCTGAGTGTGTTCTCCCTTCAGTACAGCAGCCCTTGCTGTGATTATAATTATTGTTTGTATTCTGGGCACACCTACATGCCTGAGCTGAGATCACAGCACCATTGTGCTAGGTGGTGTACAAACACGGAGTACAAGACAGTCCCTGTCTCAAGAACTTGAAGCCTAAATAGGCAAGACAATTTCTTCTTATCGTGTCCTCATACTGCTTCCTACCACATCTGTGCACATGTGATTGCCCGATCATTGCACTCTGCCAAGTCACTGGAAGTGCATTCATGCTCACGCATGGCTTCATAGGAGGCTGTCTACCACAGTCACAGGAATTGGGCCAGTGATGTAGCTCCAGTTGATCATTATTTTTTTAGATGGGCCAACACCAGTGTGGCATCAATTAAGGCAATGCCATGTAGGCCAGGGCTTTTCTGCACTGGGTGGTAGGTGCTTGACTAGTGGGAGCTGGAACTCAGAGGCGGCAGGGTTGTTCTCGGCTCTTTTTTTGCCATAACTGAACCTGTGTCTGTTTGGGTGACAATATTTGGGGTTTAACAGTGGCAAGAAAACTGTTATAGGGGTGTCTTGGATCTGTGTATTGCCTTGTGCACTCGACTCTACTAGCAACTTCCTGGGGCATATCAGGAGTGAGCAATACCTGGAAGTACATACTGTAGAGGCTGTTGACATGAGTGGGTTTAAGGCATTCTGTCATTTATCAGCAGGGGGTGTTAAGTTCAAGGTCTAGCTTCTTTGCATGAGGGGGCCATGCCCACACTGCAGAGGCGTGCCAGTACTGGTGATCTCAGAGTGAATGGGTCTGCACCCCACTTTGATATAACCAGCCTCCTGAGAATGTTGTTTTGTATGCTAAACTTGGCTTTAGATTTCTTGATGTGGGTTCTAAAGGAGAGCGGGTGGTTGACAGTAACACTGAGACATATGGGATTTATGGAATCAGTAAGTTTTGCCTCCAAGCCAGCTGCTGTTGAGTTTGGGTTTGGCCCCTCAGTTTTTGAGATAGGATGCACTGACTTGCACCTTTGCTGGGTTTGCATGCAGTTGGTTGGCTGCATAGTACTTGTCCTTGGTGCTAAGTGCGTTCACCAGAGTTCTCTATAATATGGCAAACCCCTTGTGCTGGGTGATGACGCATAGATCATCTGCGTAGGTAAAGCACCTTGTGCCAGGATAGTTTGGCTGGTGGTTTGTGTAGACATTGAGTAATGTTGGTGCTAAGACTCTGTCTTGTGGGAGGCCATTCTTCTGTTGTCACCATCAAATCCATTTGCCACAAAAGTTCACAAAGAATCTTCTGTTCCTCCAGGATGGTCTGTATTAAGTTTGTGGCGGTTCTTCATTCTCATTAGCACTTTGGCAAGGACCCTGCAATGATTGACAGTATAGTAGGCAACTGAGAGATGAACAAACACCACTCCCGTAATCAATCCTCTTTCATATCCATCTTTCAATATGTTGTGTCAAGTTCAGATGCTGTCAAGTCCATGACCGATCTGGGCAAACACTGGCCTGTTTGTTGATAAGAAGTGGTTCAATAACTGG
This sequence comes from Trachemys scripta elegans, assembly GCF_013100865.1. Classification (NCBI taxonomy): domain Eukaryota; kingdom Metazoa; phylum Chordata; order Testudines; family Emydidae; genus Trachemys; species Trachemys scripta. Next base: position 43,003,978 of record NC_048300.1, on the reverse strand, counting down.
GGTAAGGCAGCGATCAAACAATTTTACGATATCACACAAGAGTGAGCTAGGTTGAAAGTTTTTTGAGTTGGATAGTTCCTTACCAGGCTTTGAAAGGGCCACTACCTTGGCTTGTCATCAGATTTTCAATTTCTTGAGCTGGATGAGACAGGTATTGAACATACGCAGGACCCACTACTGTGTGGGGGGGCTGAAATTTTTGATATTCTCGGTTCGGATGTCAGCTAGGCCTTTCTCTATTTTCAGAGCATTGATTCTGGCATCCAATTCCTCCATGGGGAAGGGTGCTGTAAGAGCTAGCTTGATGGATGCAAACACCTTATACTCTGCTAGAAGAAACATACCTTTTGGTTATTGGACAGAATATCCCCCTGGCCTAATACCCCAGTCAGCCATACTGCATGAGGCTTCCAGGGGAAAATTCCAAGAAGACCCCTTTGGAGATGACACAATAGTCACTGGTGAACATCTACTGTCAGAAATAGTTCGAGAATACTTAAAATCCTGGCAGAACTTGATAGAATCCTTAGATACGACCCATAACAGCAAAAAAGCATGTCGCTCATACATAAACTCTCAGACAATACAAAGGTAAGTGGACATTTCAACATCTCAGCCGATCCAATTGCCCACCAAATGCTACTCAGTGAGAAGGTTCAATACCAACTGGTCATCGCTGCTTCAAATACAAGACAAATAAAGGGTAAAAAGAGGCATAGAAAGAAGAATTGACTTGGCCTAGGTCGCACAGCAAGGACTAGAACCTAGGTCTCCTGAGTCCCAGTTCAGTGTTCCATGCACTGGCCTTTTACAGACATACGTGAGCTGCTAATTTTGAGGGAGGTTGGGTCTAAAGTGTAGCTGTGTCCCAGTTCAGGCTAGATTCTAATCTCTTTACTCTTGTCAAATAGCAGTCTCATCTTCCTGCTCCCCGAGTCCCCCCATGCACTGTTTGACAGGTACTGATTAGTGTGTGATCTATGGACCTTAATCTCCACAGATGCTGTTTCTGAAGAATTAAGATCAGGCTTGGATTAACACAGGGCCATGTGATCAGGAAGGGAGTGGGCAATGGGAAAGGAAAATAAATCCTATCAAAAACATACAAGATTGCCATTTGTTAATAATTCACAATTGATTTAGTAATAAGCATCCCAGCCACCCCCCGGCAAATTGCTTGTGATGTTGTACAACATCCTAAAACTTACTTCCTCTAAAAGCTTTAACAAATGAAACCAGGACAGGGATAGTCCGAATCAAAGAAGGAGAGGAAAGAAGGGAAAGTGGAATTGGTCTGATTGATAAAAGATCATTGAATAGCAGAGTTTTAAGAGCGGGGGGAGAGCATTCTAGATTAATGAAGTGGGGGAGCAGGTTGTGCACCCTATGATCAAGTACAGCAATGACCCAATCAGCTGCTGATTTAAGATCCGTGGTAGGAATCCAAAAGCAGTGGATGACGTCTGAGTGCAGATACTCATCAGGACATGGCTCACAAAAGATGTCCTGAATATTGGCAGGGGCTACACCATTAAAGGCTTTAAAAGTCAACATTGTCAGCTCAAAGTCAAATCCCCCTATATATAAGGCAGTTAATGTGAAGAATGCAGGTGCTCATAATATGCACGTAGCTCAAGCCAGTGAGCAAATGTGCCGCTTCACTCTGCACAAGCTGGAAGTGTCGTTGAAGCTAGGCGGTAAGCCCTGCTCAGAGGGAATTACAGTAATCAGGCCTTGTGGTCATGAGAGCATGTATTTCTGCTGTGAGATCTTGATACGATAAATAAGGGCACAGCCTACGCAAATTGAACAGCTGACTATAACTCCACCTTTGAACCATGTCTGGATACATGGGGCTTTCCAGGGAAAGAATGTGGTTGAAAAAGAACACCATGATTTGCAATCTGACACTGTCCCTTGAACTAGCCCTCTCCACTGGGGGCCTGAAGGGCGGGAAAGGATTCTTCATTATGATGGCCTCTACCAAGCATCAAGACTTCTGTGTGCTCGGTCTTGAGGACAAGCAAGCTCTACTTCCTCTTCAAGGTCAAAAACGGAGCCATCATTAATTATTAGTCACTGTTGCAAATCTTGGCTTTCATTTAGCATGAGAGGAATTAAAGTCTGTTTACTTGCATTGAAGCAACTCTACAGCTTCACTGCACTATGAGCAGAGTCGCACTATGTCAGATATTGTTATAAGCAGGTCCCACTCTATAGAGATTACATTGCACGAGCCAATTTTTGCCCATAATAACGTACCAAACAAACAAAAGAAAACAAAATACAGCAATATTGACTCATGCTATTATCAACACATGCACCAGTTTTCTGTATACATTTGGTAATTTTAATTTTTCATAGTCATACATTTTAGTGCCAGACGGGACCATTAGATCACCTTGTCTGACCTCTTGTATACCACAGGCCATAGAATTTCATCCACTTACTCCTGTATTGAGCCCAATAACTTTGGTTTGGCTACATGCACCATCTTGATTTGAAGATATCAAGAGATGGAGAACCCAACAACTTCCCTTGGTAGTTTGTTCCAATGGTCAGTCATCCTCATTTTTGCCTTATTTCTAATATGGATTTGTCTGCCTTTAACTGAAGTTAAGCTTAATTAAAAGGTATTCATTAATATGCAAACCCAGCTAAATGCACATTCATTGTACCATGTATTGTTAGCAGTATTTCCTTTTATTATCATGTTCACCAACAATCAATAAAAGTTTACAGTTTAAAATCTAAATTAAAATCTAAATGTTGCCCATTGGTTATGATTAAAACATGTGCGTGCGTACTTGCACGCATGCGCGTGTGCACACACACACACACACACACACACAATGTAATTTTCTCTTTGTTCTACCTTTCTTGAGTGCATCCCACTATCTGAAATGAGAACAGGGCTAATCAGTTAACTAAGTATTATCCTACAATTCAGAATAATGCTGCTAAAAATGAAACATAAAATTAGGCTGTCATTTTTCTGTCGCTCACTTGAGATATTAAATGTCCTCCTGTAATGCTCTTAATTTCCATTAGAATACCTTGCTGACAAATGCATATCATTTCAGAAATACCCAGAACCCCACTGCAGTTTGGGTGCTGACTGCAATATTCTCTTTGATGCACCCCACAGATATATGGTCACTCTATTCACTGTTCATTTGAAGGAAAACACCGCTTCTCCCACCAAAGGTGTAGAGCCCTTCTTAGAGCAGAACAAGTGTAGTTGCCCCGCTGAGAGGGCACAGGATTTCAGAAGGCTGTGTATGGGTTGCCTACACCCAGTGCAAGTAGAGTCTAGCTATACAGAAGTTCCCTGTGTGGCTACAGGTAAGGGGTTTGGGGTCAGGCAGGGTTAGGGTTGATGGATTCACTGCTATGTGGATCATCCAGTCCATCTCACCCATGGGAGAGAGTGTTAGGGCTACAGAAGCTACCCCAGCTATTCCATTATGCTGGAGTAGCCTCCAGTGTGGCACTGGGGATGAGCATGTCCTGCTGGTCACACCACTCAGAAATCCACAGTATCTGGGCTGTGGGTGGGTTTCCCCTAGAGGAAGATGCTTTAGCAGTTTGCTTATTATGCTGCTGCTTTAAGCCACTGAAGTTTGTTAGCCAGCAGTGATTCAGTAATCTCTGCTGTGGGCAAGATCTGTTTGGCTCAGCAGAAGAGGGGCTCAGCAGGGACCTGGTTATGCCCCCCCCCCCAGTTCTCTGCCTGTCTCTGCCCCAGTGGAAAGCAGTGGTGCTTCAGCTATGCTCCCCTCTCATTCTTGGCAGGCCCCTTATGCTGGGACCATGCTGGCATAAATGACTGATTTTGTACGAGCTAAAAATTCCCACTTGCTGCAGGACATCTCAGCTGGCCAAAGACAAACAGATCTGCATGGTGCTGAGCAGCACCAAAAAGTTGGAATGAGGAAGAAAATCTGGCCCGTGATTTCAGTTTGTGCAGCTATCCTGCAACAATCCCATGTGCAATACAGCACCACCTGCGGTTCCATCAGTGGAAGCTGCTGTGTAGGCAGAATTCAGACATTTTGACCACGATAGCATCTAGCATAGACAGAGCTTCAATCCCTGTGCCCTGCCTAGCACCAAAGGAGCAGTACAGTGACACAGGGTACTGAGTCTTGCACGGTGTGGATGCAGTCCGTCATTTGTGTATGCAGATGATGGACTTTACCTGCCCACAGCTCATGCAAATTGAACACAAGTGGGTTTTACACATGTAAATTCCATCTCTTCTGCGCACAAGGGATAGAGTGCAAAAACAACACATGCGAGCAACTTTGCATGCAGATAAATCTCTGCTGATGCCACTTTGAAAGTCTGGCCCTAGATATTTATACCTCGGGTGTTCTGTCAAATTTGATCAGTGTTTTCATCTGAGTTAAGGTGGTTGGTGTTTTTCCCATGTGGGTAGAATTCAAATTTGGCTGCTCTTGTGACTGAGACAAGTGTGTCTGTCCTGATTCATTAACAGCTTTCTGTGACCGGTCACCGAATACTTCAAGTCCAGAGCTGTGAATAGCAGCAACATCTTGAGTTAAAGCCTGTGTTCTCACTTTGATTATCTATTCCAGTCTGTTTGGAAATCAGCCACATCAGATTAATTAAACAAAAATGCTTGCCTGTTTTCCCCCTCCTGGTGGTTTGTTTGCATTGCCCTTTAATATATCTTTTAACGTTTACATTTGAGTCATGATGGTTAAATAGAGAAAGGGGAGGGGGGGGAATTTATATTTTTATTAATTTTTGCAGGGCTTTGGAGCGGAGCCCGGAGCTGGAGTGCGGACCAGTAGGTTTTATGCCCGGAGCTGGAGCGGAGCCAGAGCGGAGCAATTCAAAAATTTGATTGCTCCAAATCCCTGGATTTTTGTCTCTAGTTTTATCTGGAGAATACTACTTGTATGTCTCACATTTCAATCCAAAGCCCCTTGAAGCCCTTCACTCAATACAGAGTCATGGATTTTAAATCTTAAATGATGGACCATTATGATAATCTACTCTGACCACTTGCAAAACCCAGGCCATAGAACTTCACCCATTAATTCCTGCACCAAGCCCATATCTAGTGCCTGAACTAGAACCTATTTTTTAGAAAGACAGCCAGTGGATCTAATCTTCACCTGTAGAAAGGGTCAAACTGAAATCCTAGATCCCAATGTCATTGATCCCTCTTGGGTTGTCAGTGAGGTTTGAACCTGGACCTTCAGTGCTGAAAGCATAAGACTGCACTCCTTGAACTGAAGGACTAAGACCCATAGCTAGTATCTGTAGCATACTCATTAACCTCTCATGCAGCCCCAACATTATAGGGAGATAAAGACTCACACTTTCCTAGGGTAGGCTACAAAACACCATTGAACTTTGCATATCAGGCCAACTCTAAACTACCACTTCCAAGAGCCCTAAATTCACTCCAAACATATACAAATGATATCATAGCAAGAAACAAAAACGAAGAACTCAAGAGTGAAATTAATCTTGCTGACCATTTTGACCCCAAACAGTTCCTATGTATATGGTTGCACTCATGATCCAGTGGGAATAATGGTGAAATTTCCTAATGATAGACCAGCTCCTACTCCCATTGAAGTCAATTAGAATTTTACCACTAATTTCAGTGGGAGCAGGATCAGACCCTTGCTGTAACTAAGAGGCATATAGGGACCTGTCCCTAGTTGTCTGTCACCTGTACAGACATGTTCAAGCATAGCTGCAGCCTAGTAATGAGTATTTGAGCACTACGCTATTATTAGTTCAAGCTTCATGTTCAATTAAGGTGTCTGTTCCTAATGATGCTTACAACAAGTGCAGAAGGAGCTGTGAACAATGGAGTGAAAAAGGACGGAGGAAGGATTTTCTTGAGAACCAGGCTGGTGTTTGTAAAAGTCTTAACAAATGACACATGAATTGTGGAAACCTTCCAGTGGCTCATAGTCTGTTCATCTATCGTGTGAAGTTCTCAGCTATAAAGCTGAACCATCTTTTATGAAATATACCCCTAGTTCTAACAGCATCATATATGTTTGTGTTTGCTTAAAAACGGTGTGACTTTGGTGCTTCTGATAGTGAACAGCTTCTGGTTTTATCAGTGCACCTTGTTTTTGACCTGTAATATTCTTGCTAGTCGCATCCTGAGTTTTTTTCCAGCAGAAATTGTCAATCAGGTTCAATTATGTGAAGATTTTATGCTATAATTAGATAACTGCTAAGGACTGGGGCTACTTACCTCATTGTCATCTCTAACATGGGTTTCCTCAAGGCAGAATGCTTTCTTGTGAACTCTCTCAGGTGCTTAGCCAATTCCCTAGCTCCTGGACGAGATAGTCGAGAGGGACTCATAAATGGTGCTATAACTGGGATTTAGAGGTGGACCCAAGTGGAGAAATTTGAATCCAAACTTCCCCAAGTATGGGGGAGTTCACAATCCATTTGCTTTGGAGCCTCTCTCCTTTCAAATGGACTCTAGGTATTGCAAACCAAAGGCTTGTGCCACGCCTACTGTACTAAGAAAAAAGAAGAACAGGAGTACTTGTGGCACCTTAGAGACTAACAACAGACTAACACGGCTGTTACTCTGAAACTTGCCTACTGTACTGTCAGCATTTTACACTTCTCCCCCAGCATCCAAGCCACATATTTTCCTTGCCCTGCTGTATACATTTCTCTGGTTGGGAGAATTTCATTGAGTCAGAGAACAAAAATAACACAGAATGAAAGAATAAAGGGAGAGGAGGGATTCCCATTTTCCCCTATCCATAGAAGAGAACTCAGAGTTTAACAGCCCGTTAGACAGTGTTTTAGGTCCCACTTTTCAATCTCAAACACACAATTATTTTCCTTGTTGTACGAAACCAGGAAAGGCACAGGTGAAAATTCCACCCCAAGAACAGGAAATGACAAAGACAGTTACTAATGTAACTTGCAGACGTAGTAATTAAAATGTTATGATGAAAATAGCCAGGGATCAACACACCAGGGAAATATTTCAGCTGCGATTGCATACAGGCAACCTATCAGACCTGACCACTTAGAAAACTCTTGATCCTTACAGTAAAAGAAGGGAGAAGAGAAGATTCTGGGATCTTAAGCAGTCCTTTGGGTTGAGGTTTGGGCCGCAGGGACATGCTGGCCGCCGCTTCCTGCATCTCTCATTGGCCGGGAACGGTGAACCACAGCCACTGGGAGCTGGGGGGGCCATGCCTGCAGACGGTAACTTGACAAAGCCCTTAAAAGTAACTGAAAATTACATTTTATGTCTGGCCATCAAATAAAAATTATTTTTTTTACAATTTCACTCTAGGCTGCCCTGAAGCCTTAGCTAGATTTTCATGGTACTGATGCTCTGACGTTATGAATGAGTGCAACATGCCTAATCCACCAAGTAAGGGAGCCCAGGATCAGAGCCAGGCAGCTGAGAATCTTCAGCCAGCCTATCTCAAGCTTCCAAAGGAGAAAAATGACTCATTCCCCCTTCATTCTGCTTCTGACACCTCCACACACCTGCTTGTGTTTTTAGATTTGTGTGCCAGTGAGGATAACAGTTTGTTTGTTAAGTGAGGCAGAGCAGGGTTTGGGGCATTTCTGCCACTGATTAATAACATTAATGTGTTCCTAGGGCATATGAAATCATTTTGACATTGTCATTAGTATTTTAAAGGGGAAACTGTCAGGTAATTTAGGCCCAATGTTAAGGGGTAGACTGTGATTTTGACTATATGCCCATGCATAGTGGAAATGGAGCCAGCATTACAACCTTTAATGGGTTCTCTGGACCCTGAATCTGGGTGTCCAGCAGAAGGAGGGTGCTGTGTGCCCAGTTCTCCTTTCCTGGACAGATGGGTGGGGAGGAGTGGGAAATGAGTGGATGCTCGGCTCTGCCCCCACTTAATGTACCCACCAATACAGCTGAGCTGTCAAATGGGGTACCAGAATTTCCTATTAATATAGACCAGTGTGAAAGTAGAATGAATTATATTGTAAAAATAGAATGGATTAAAGAAATGCTGTATGTACTTTTAAGCAGAAATAAGGAATGTTGAAATACAGGTGTCAGGAAAAGAAACATTAAGGTGTAAACAATGAGTCCACTTAAGCTAATGGTGGAACATTAACCGGAGAGCGGTAAAAGTTAGTAAGAAAATTAAATATGTATGTCTAGCCTCAGGTAAATTTGTCAGTTCTGCTTTCTTTGTCCTGTTGTTAAGTTAGCGCCCTTTTTATCTGTATAGAATAAGGTAGTGTTGTAGGGATATTAAAGAAGGTACTAACAGTGATTCCCGCAAGTCACAGTGACCCCCTCATAATTTGTCCCCCACACTTTAAAATCCAACAGTTTCACCAAGTACAAAAATCTCTTGGGTCTTCCGTTAAAACTTGTAAGCTACTGTCTGTAGAAACCATTGATTATATCTATCCTGTAAAAAATACTTTATTACTATGTAAAACTTTACAAACAAGTTAATTAACTTTGTTCTTAAAGTAATTGATACAATGTAAACAAACACTATCAGCTGTTAAGTGATTTTCACTTCATTCAAGGGCTCCTAGGACAGACTCCCACCCTCTGTGATTAAAGGGCCGGGAGTCTCAAATGAATTAGCACACATCCTGAAAGTGGTGAAAACAGTAAATTAAAATATGGTTAAGGTATGGAATGTATGCTGATAAATGCTTAATATACATGGATGGTTAGGAAGGTGTCAGCCTAGAAAGGAAGTATCCATCGGCCAAAAAATGTGTCGAGTAGAACCACCAGACAGCCCCCTAAGGGTAAACTGGGATCCACCCCATCACCTGAAAGAATAAAAAACACAAACTTTAAACAGTGTGAAGCCACCAGAAATGTGCCACTTTAAACAGAAATGTGCCATCTGCTAATTAAGTCAGCAACTGCAGGATAAAACTGCTCCCATAGAGTAACATAGGAATTAATTCCTATAAGAATGGACTCTAAAGACTGATAACTTTGAGTCTCTGGTTCTGCTGCCAACCTCCAGGAGCATCAGGTGCACCTAACACAGACTCGGCTCCATCCTCATGACCAAGATACCTGGCCAGTAACTTGGCATGAGCAACTTCTAGGCTGGTAACTATAACACCTATACAGAACTTAAATAAATAATTGTGTAAATAAACCTCTCTCTCTCTTTCTCTCTCTATGTGTGTATATATATATATGTGTGTGTGTGTGTGTGTGTATAAAAAATAAGTAGTCAAACAACGTTGTTTACTTTTATCTTTTGCTTTATCAGTATATTTACAATAAATGTGGCATCTTTGCCTTATCCCTCTTAATAAGATCCTGCTGTTTTTTATTCTATTGGTATAACAGTGTGGGTCTTGCATGGTGCTCACATTATCTGGGTGTATTAGCAGAGCACTGTGCTAATAAACAGAGTGGTCTAACAAATTGTGAGTCCTGAATCTGACTTTGACACCAGTAATAAATTATTACCCCCTTGGGGCAGAGGAAGAACTGTGACTCTGAGGGGTGTGGAAAAATCTATTGTATGGAATCATATATATATTTTTTTAAATTAGCAAGAGTGTTTCTTTTTTATCTCAGTAAAACAAATACTATGTAGTGATAGACACTGTTATCAGAACATTGATAGATAGATGGATAGATAGATGTTTCCTTTTCGCTATTCTCCATCCCCCCTGTACCTGTGATATTTGTAAGCATGACCTCCAGCTGACAAAAAACAAAAGCTTAACGCAAGTGTCTATGTACATAACTAGTAGAAGGCTTTGCCTTACTGCCTCTGTTCAAGGGACCTCATTCAGATCATAGCTGGAGCAATGTTCGTATCTTCCACAGCGTGTCAGTGAGTCCAGTCACAGCACAGGGGACTCTGCTATCTGATAGAGTACATTCAGTAGGCTAAATTCGGACCTCAGTTGCACCACACAGTAGACATGACTGAAGTCAGTGGGTTGCACAGAGGCAGAATGGGTCTAGTTGATAGACACAACACAGACAGAACTGGAGTACTTGTGGCACCTTAGAGACTAACAAATTTATTTGAGCATAAGCTCAACGTAGCATAGCCCATGAAAGCTTATGCTCAAATAAATTTGTTAGTCTCTAAGGTGCCACAAGTACTCTTGTTCTTTTTGTGGATACAGACTAACACGGCTGCTACTCTGAAACAATGCAGACAGGTTCCTCAGAACAAATTTAGATAAGTGGGTGCACTGACTTCAGTGGAGATATATCATTTAAAACCAGAGATGAATTCTGCTCTCAATTATGGGAGAGTAAATACAGAGTCACTCATTTGAAGTCATTGGTTTAAGATCAATGTGAAAACAGGGATTGGTCCCTCATGATAACTTCTCTGAACTGACACAGCACTCCCCAGGTGGGGAGGTATATGGGTGTGTACCTTATTCAAAGACCATTTAAGTCAATGGGCATCTTTATATTGACTTCAGTGAGCAATGTATAAAAAGCCCTACCAAGATCCTTCACTTCAGAGTCAGTTACTTACTAGTTTCAGGTTTCCTATTTAAACATTTTTTCAGATCAGTTGTTTGTGGCCTTTAAATCTGTGAGGGTCTCCTCCCTTAAATGTAGATGCTAAACATCTGTTCAGAAAAAACAAGTGTTTAACATCTCAAGTGGCAGCTATAGAATGCAATAGAAAACCTTTAGTTTTCTGGTATTTCCTTTATTTTCAAGTAAGGTTATCCCAGGCCATACCCTACAGAGTTTCACAATCATTATAACAATGTTGTAATCTGTAATGTTTACAGCGACTCAATCTATGTAATTTCTTATTTGCTGGCCCAACAGACTGTCACAGCCTACGTGAATTGGTGTTTTTATCTCCAGTTCATACATCATTCATGCAGTACAGTTCCTGGCTACCTGAAACACAGTTTATCCCAGGGATAGTTCATTACAATAAAAATCTTATTTCTCAGCCCAAAGCCTTACTTAGATGAGGGCTACAACTATATAGTCAGCTCCCAAGATGTATCATATAGGAACTGTTTATGTGCCACCCTTCTTTCCTAGACATGATGATCATGAAACCATTCCAAACTGTTAGAAGGCACAGTACATATTTTCATTTACTACAGAGCAATCATTGTAATTCCAAATTCCGAAGTTAACATTCTGAGAAACCACTTTACTAAGCAATAGACCAGGTGCAAAATGTCATCTCTGTTGTTGCACATCTTTTGATGTTTGCTGTTTGACCCGTGCAATATATATAATATATCAGCAGTTGCGCCAAGTTTGGTTGTATAAAGGGACACAGTACAGTCAGTCAAGTTGTACTGCTCCTGTTAATTGCAGAATCAGAGAAGTGAAGAATGGGACCAGATCCTCAGCTGGTGTAAATCATTGAAGTTCTGTTGACCTAAATGGAGCTACATTGATTTATACCCAGTGAAGGATCTTTCCCATTAACTAGGTTGACAGTCTGAGTCTTGTTCCTCTTGGATAGGTGTCCGCATGGCAACTGCCACTTATTGGCACCATTGTTGGCAGTCATGCGGAGAGGTCAAGGACTGAGTGTCAATGGAAACTGAATGATGACTCTGTTTCCTCCGCAGGTGGTCCCTCCTAGTCAGGGTTGAGGCACATGGTAAGAGTAGGGGTTGCCCACAATGGACCTGTTCTGTGAATAAAAAGAGTAGGGCTGGCTCTAGGATTTTTGCCGCCCCAAGCAAAAAAAATTTTGGCGCCCCCCCCTTTTTTTTCGTGCCACCCTGCCCCCAGCCCCGCCCCAGCTCCACCCCTTCTTAACCCCTTCCCCAAATCCCCAGCCCCGCCTATTCCCCGGGGCGTGCCGTATTTCCCCCCTCATTGCTTCCTGGGGCCCCCCTGTGACCTCCCGCCCTAGCTCACCTCCGCTCCGCCTGCTCCCCCGGGTGCGCTGCCGCTCCTCTTCTCCCCCCTCCCCTCAGGTGAGGGAGAGCGGAGAAGCGGAGCAGTGGTGCGTTCAGGGGAGCAGGCGGAGCAGAGGTGAACTAGAGTGGGGGGGGCGCAGGAAATAATGGGGGGGGGGTAGAGGAACCACTCCCTGCTCCAGCTCACCTCCGCTCCACCGGAGCGGTGGCGGTGCGCTCAGGGGAGCAGGCGGAGGCGGAGCGGAGGCGAGCTGGGGCGGCGGGGGCACTTTTTCCCCATGCCTCGGAGTCGGCACCTAAGATGGCCAATGCCAGAATGCAGCCCCTAGAAATGTGCTGCCCCAAGCACCTGCTTGTTTTGCTGGTGCCTGGAGCCGGCCCTGAAAAAGAGGATTGGTCTTCAGGATGATTAGACCTTTCATGATCACTATAATAATAAAGCACACACAAGGCACCTATTGGCTCAAACATCAAGAAAGTTTCTTAAAAATCAAGGCCTCAGTTAGATCCAGTCATAGAATGCATTTGAATTCTGGAACCTCCAAATCCCTGGGAGATTTAACCAGCAGTGTTTCTGCTGAAGGTGGCACTCCTATTTCTTATTAGGATTCCATTTAATTTGCTATTGTCACTCAGAAATCCACTTATCCTGCCTTTTGTCTGTCAGAGACCAGTACACTTTGACATGAAGATAAAATGCTATTCTGTGAGCTCAGTGAACACTTCCGTTTAATGAAACTTCATGTTTTCTTCATGTTGCTGCTGTTGAGGTTTTTTTGTGTTGAACTCTGTATATTAAAAGATACAATAGTGTCACAGCATCAACCTGTTGGCTTCTTTTCTACACTTTTAGTACTTTACTACAACAAAGGACTCAGTCAAAGCTGGTAGGTTTAGGAAGACCAATAACTCTCCCACACTAAACGATGTCCAGTGCCTTCAAATTGACACCATATGACACTGCTGGAATAGGAAACAGTGCACACAACCAGGGCCGGCTCCAGGCACCAGCCTGGCAAGCAGGTGCTTGGGGCGGCTGCTCCGGAGAGGGGCGGCACGTCCAGCTATTCGGTGGCAATTCGGCGGACGGTCCCTCACTCCCACTCGGAGCGAAGGACCTCCCGCCGAATTGCCGCCGCAGATTGCGATCGCGGCTTTTTTTTTTTTTTTTTTGGCTGCTTGGGGCGGCCAAAACCCTGGAGCTGACCTTGCACACAACTGCACATATGTAACCCGCCCAGCTTGAACTGACTGGGGAATTTAACCCAGCACTTGCAGTTCTAAAAGCATGTACCACAACCACTTGTGTTAAAGGTCTGAGAACATAAACCAGTACTCATTGAACTCATGGAGAGCCTTCCACTGACTTCAATGGGCCTCAGATCTGGTCCTTACAAAGAAAAGTCTATACTTTATTCCTGCTGTTCTCAGCCCCGGTACTTCAGCTGCCAAAAAGGCACCATGGATTTTAAGGAGCATTGCATGTGCTCACATATTTAATGCATTTCTAGAAAGGGTGCTTCTAGTTGCTCTATTTTACACACATGCACAGGGGCCAGTTCTTTCCCTGAGGGATATAAGTAACTCCCATTTGACTCCAAGAATTGAGCCCCATGATTCAGCATGACGTTCAGTGTGCCTCTTCCAAATCCACCACAAAGGCTTTCAGTAGAGTTAATGAAGTATTGTTCTGCAAAGCATTGTGCAGTTTCTGGAACACTGGACTCAGACATTACAGAGCTAATCCTCCTATAGCTCTCTACTCTATCACTAAGAATACATTAGCAGTTGTCTCTGTCAGCGTCTTAGTATCTGAGCTACTGTGCGGGACTCTTTCATTTGCTGACTCGTGTTTCATGACTCATGACAAACCCCTCTGCAGAGCTGATCATTCTAATCTTCGGTTATTGTCTCCTGAAGCATCAGGTTTGTGCTGGATAAATGTTTACAGCAGAGAATTGGCCGAGCCAAGGAGTTGAGCTCCAGATCCCAATCTCCCCAAAATTCAAAGGAATTAAGTCTTGGTGTTCCAGTTCGGGCTCATCTCTAGTCTACAGTTTACCTGGGATTATGACAAACACAAATGATGAAGCAAGGGGGTGGGCAGGGATGAAATGGAGGCAAGGAAGAAAGGGCATAGAGCAAAGATAACCCTGAAATATGGACCGTGACCCAGATTCTTAGGTGGTGTGAATCTGCATAAGTCAATGGAGCTACACTGATTTATACCATCTGAGGATTTGGCCCATGGCACAGAAAGTTATCAGATAAAATCCACACCAATCAGAAATATACTGATGTACTGAACTAGACAATTCAGTTATATATACCAAAGTCACCCCGATTAGAACTGCCTTGACCTCCAGGGATGAATCTCTCACACACACGCTTGGTCTCATACCAAATCACTAACTACACATGACTCCTGCCTTGTGTATTCTGGAGTGTCAACTCATATTTAATTACTAGCTTGCCAGAAAAAGTTAACAAGGACTCACAACTCGTCCTTGTGTGTATTTGAGGGCACTCCCCAGATTTCACTTTTGTTCTGAAGTTCATTTTATTCTCATTAGGACTTTGGACCAAAACAAGAAAAGGAACAGAAACCTCCATATTCATGCACAGTGCAGATCATTTACAGATAGCCAGAAGAGCCTCAACTTCCAGACAGCCAAGCAGAAAGATCACAGAATGTTTGAAGAGCAACATTGCTTAGGTAGAGTGTAAGTCTGGAAACTGGTATTTATAAGAAAAAATGGCCAAATTGTGATTGCCTTTTGTACATAAGCACATGGCAGAAAAACATGCCAAGGGGGCAGTGCAGGAGCTAATTTTTGGCCTCCCCTCCCCCCGGTTCTAGCTCTCCCCAATACATACAGAGAAGCCACGGGAAGGATCTCTGTTGAAGGAATCACACAAGGATATTATGGGGCAGAGCTCCGTACTAGGAACCAGGTGGTTCATTCTGTTTGTTACTGCTAGAAGTGTAGTAAGCCTGGCACTGGCATCTGCTGCAGTTTTAACCAAGAGAGGTAATATTAGAGCCCGCAGCTACGATGCAGCAGTATAGAGTGCTGTCCTGGGGAGGGAGACAGGCAGCGAGAGGGCAGCTCAAGCTGGGGAGGGAGCTCAGAATCCGCTGGAAGGAGCCAGTGGGAAGATGGTGAGAGAAGGAGACGAAAAAGTCAGTGCTGGGGTATAAAGGGAATTTGCTGGGGAGAGGAAAGCTGGACCTCAAAGGGAGATGTGCAAGGAGCCAGCCGTGAGGGGCACAGAGCAACTGACCAGGGAGACTGAACGTTGGGATGCTGACAGATACAGTTTGGGCGCCTGGGGAATGGGTGTGGCTCTCCAGGGGAGAAGCTGTCACTCACGGGTCACCCTGTTGGAAAGAGGCGCAGTTGTCAAAGGGCTGAATCAAAGGAGCAGCACAAGCCAGGGATGGGTGAAAGCAGGACAGCAGGGGTGAAACTAGACTCTGCAGCCAGGAAGAAGTTGATTCCTTCTTGGAGGTGACACAATGTGTTGTTGACAAATTTCTTTTATTACGATGGTAATTTACAGTATATTATTTTCCTCGGTGAATATTGGATGTTACTTCATATTATTAATGTTCCTGCCATATTTCTAGGTTTGCCTTTATAAAGTTGATAAATGTAAGGTTATTTCCATTTCGTTGGTTTGCCTCTGCCTCTCCTCACACTAGCAATAACCTCGCTGAGGCCTGGATAAGCTCCCTGGCCCGGCAATGACAAGTCTACACCCATTTCTAAGGATGCAGCTACCAGCTATAGGGCACCATGGGGGCCTGGTCTGCTGGCTAATGCACATGCTGCTCTCTGCAGGGAGCACTAACTGTGTGTTCATCCTGTGCCTCTTCCCAGAAAGCTTATAGAAACAGACTCCTTCTAAAAGAACCTGTTGTAACACGTAGGCAGCAGGTGGTAGCGTTAAGACTACTCTGGGAACCTCTACTCTGAATGTCCTGGCTGGCTTTGCCCTTGAAATCTCAGCACTAATGTTGCATTTCATCGGAGTACGCTCATTCGATCTGCACATTTTTTCTAAAGGTTCTCTGACTATGAAAGGTATCAGATCCCATGTTGGCAGCACATTGTACTGGAAGCACTGTACTAATGGACTCTTGAGACAGCTCACAAACTGTAGGACATGAACAATGTGCTAATGTGCACATCTGCTCTTTGGTGACAGGTAATTTTGCCCTTATCTGTAGGCAGCTGTAAGTGGAACAGGCCATTTTTTTGCCTATATATTTCCATTGAGCACTCTCTCTGTTCTATTTCGGGTGTTATCGGTGCTGCTAAAAGCTGTGCCCACAGAGAGTTAGCGCCTGAGCTCAGCAACACCTAAATACCTTTAAAAATCTGGACCATTATGCTTATTATTTTCAAAAGGCTTGGTCATTCAGGCTTTTGTCACATCACTTTTAATCAGGGCCGGATTAATTTTTTTAATCCAAAGCGGGCAGGGTGGATTTGATTTAAATCATGATTTAAATCACTAGTTAGTAAGACTCGATTTAATCATGGGTTTCTACCTAAAAGTGCATTCTTGTTGGTTGTTATAACCTTAAAATATATTCTTCACAACTCAGAGGTAGATGTAGGTTTCATTTTTAGAAGGTACACACTATACATTTTTAAACCGTGATTTATTTTGAAAACTTTTCAGATGAGTTTTACAGCTATATCAGAAAATGAATGATTGTTTGCTTATTTCATTTACCAAAGATAATTGAAGCAGATATTTATGAAGTCATTGGGAGGTGAACTATCTCCAATTCAAGAGGTTAATCATTAATATTTGGAGGATTTTCTTGCCAGGCTGTATTAGGAGGAGAACATCACCACACAGACATCTAAATTGTTTTATTTAACTAAAACAATAACATCAAGTATTCTGGATTTTTGTTTTCAACAGCAAACATAATATTTTAACAAAAAAACGTATGTCCCTCATTTCTCACATTTATCTCCAGACTTCTCCTTGTCCAGATCTATTCTGCCCCAACAATCTTCTATTCATTGAACTTTTTGAAACTTTTCACTTTTAAAGTAAAGTAAGGGGTTGACCCTGTGTACACAAATTTGCAGAGGGACAATAGAGTTGAGATCTGTTAGTTCTTACCTCTATACATTATTTATTTATTTTAAAACATTTTTGCTGTTAACAAGCTTGTTACCTCTGGAGACACAAATCCACAGTTTGAGAACTGCAAAACTAAGCATCTCTGATGGTATCTTCTAGACTGAGCACTTCTAGACTGAGACTACCATTGGGTAGATAGAAAAAATAACCTAAATAATCTATACAGAAGTCTGTGGAATCCCATAAGATTGGGTTCCTAAGCCTGTAGAACTGATGAATGAAATTGTCTTTAATTGTTCACTTTATTATTGTAACTCCATAAGTAAAGTTTTATGAATGAAACAACATTCATTCATAAAACTGGTTACCCCAATAACTGGCTAATTGGCAATTAAGATGCTTGTTAAGAGCCATAGCTGTTCAGCCAGTTGCCCTTGTAAGTTTCACTATCAATCCAATTTTTGCTTAAATCACTGATACTTACACTGTTTCAGTATTGTAACTTCTGTTCACTGTTTGCCATATTGTAATTCAAACTCCATTTTACAAGGCTTACTCCATTTTGTAAGGGCTTGCTGCAACCTTCATTTTTGCAAAACCCTGCTCTAATCTTATTAGTTTAGTTTAGATGTGTGAATGAGGTATGTATGGATGATGGAATCAACCTCTAGCGCCAGCCTGATGAAACAGAGTTCAAACACCAACGGCTGAAGATGCAGACAACAGCCCTAACAAAGTAAGAAGAGTCCACCAGGCCAGGTAAGGAGCCAAGTCGCCCCCTCCCCCCTCGTCCTGGCTCCTCAGCTGAGCCCCCCCGTCACCCTCCTGGGGGAGCAGCCCCCTTGCCAGCCCCGCTTACCCACCCGGTGCCCATACTCACTAGCCGAAGGAACTGGAAGCCGGCCACCACGCCCTCCCTCCAGGCTTGCACCGGCATTCCAGCTGCAAACCTGGGAGGGAGGAGGAATGCCGCTCAGCTGAGGAGCCAGGGGAGGGAGGGACTCGGTTCCTTACCTGGCCTGAGGCGGCCGGCGGGACATGCTGGCGCGGGGCGAGGACGCTACCCCCCTACAGGGCAGGGCGAGGAGCCGGCCGGGGTCCCCCCCAGCCAATAAACTTTACGTGCCCACTTGCGCGGCCCTGAGCCGCTCTCCCGCGCCGCTGCCAGGGTCCAGAGCCCACGTCTCTTGCTCCAGCGGCTCCTTCCCCGCGGGGCAGCGAGACGTGCCACATGTGCCCGGTGCCTTGGGGGGAGGGAGGGGCAGTGGCCACAGCGCAGCACCTGCAAAACAGCTTTTTTTTTTTTTGCTCCACCCTCCCCCCACGCATCCCGATATCCTCCCTCCTCCCCCACCGGGTCCCGATATTTCCTGTCAGTTATCTGGTCACCCTAGGCTATGGTGACCTTCTGAAGAATGATCACAATAGCTACTAACACATGTTTAAGGGTTACACGCAGCTTCTGTTTTCTACATTGACTCAAGCCCATAATGGCAGCACAATGACTCTCTGTTCTTGACCTTTTCTCTCTTTCTTTTAATAATTGGAAAATAACATCAAAAGAACTATCCAGTTTGTTGAGAGGGGAAATGGAAAACTGCACTCCATATTCTATGTCTTACCAAGAGAGCTGACAACCCCCCATAGCAGTTTCAGCAGTGTTAGAGGGAAAGCTCTGCAAGCCAGGCTCTGATATGTGCCTTTCAATGTTCTCCACTCATTTACCTCACCTTTATATCTGTGTGACTCCACTGACCCCCAAAAACTGGTATAAAGGGGGGTGGCATCAGTCCCTTTGGTATAATTTTTATGATGAAAGCTGGATTCTCATTCAGTGACAGAAAGAGGTGACCTTCCAGTTTATTGCTTTAAACTCGGCTTCAGGAAAGAGCTTCAGTACATACTTAAGTGCCCAAGCAGGAGTAAGGGTGCAGGGGTTGGTCCTTTATTCAGCACAGCTTGTATCACAATTATATAAACCTGCTGAATCTTTCCCAAGAAAAGAGAGGTCTAAAAAGGCACTTCACCTACAATGGGCTCTGCAGAGTAAAGCGGGGAAGTGACGTTCTTTTTGACATATATCAATAAGAGACATCAGAGCACTGAACAGAATAGAAGAAAATAATTTAAGAGGATTGTATTTGGAAGCATTAATGTACATTTTGAACTGCTACATCGCTGCTCAAAACAAGAGTGTTTCAGAAAGTTGCCAAGCAACACAAAAGCCATATATTGTAAGCACTATATAACCCAGACACTTGTGTCTAAAAAAAAAAAAACACCTCTGAAGGGCAAACCTGGAAAAAATATCTCCTTTGTGAGCCTTTGTTGTAGTTTCCTCTCTCACACACTTTCCCCACCCCCCCAGGTTCATTTCCTGAGTTAGGTACAAAGAAAATCATTATCCAAGAAACAGCAGCAAATAGAATGGTCAATATACAAGCAATACTACAATACTGCAGCTTGCTGATAAGGAAATTCCAACTACGTTAAGCACTAGTAATCCAGTATGGGCCAAATAGTGTTTCCAAATAAGTCTTGATATATACACAATGGGTGAAATTCTCCCCTTTGCAGAGGGACAGCACAGGCCCTACGTGCCATCTATGTCCCCCTGAATCCCAGGAGGAGCAAAGGTAGTAGCTACACTCCTCGGGAGAATTGTAGCTATCAGAGAGGGGACATTACTGAATTTGGGGAGGGGACCAGCATATGAATGGGAGCATGGACAGAAGGATATTGTGGGAGGGAGAAGGGAGTATACTGTAGTCTCAGCTAGCATTTTACAACTGGATTGCCCACTGAGGAAATACAGATCAGGAGCACTTCCCAGGGGTAATATGGGAATATGGTTGGAGGGGAATTTCTGGGCAGGGAGGAATCTAAGAAGGACATTGCTGAAAGTAGGAGTTTAATGCTACCTTTGCACCTCCTGCTGCTTCTGGTTCTACGTTGCTGGCTGACTGGGAGCACTATCAAAGATGACAGCTGTCAGAGCTGACTGCACTGTCTGGCATACACATTACCACACAATTAACTGAGGCTTTACTCCTACAAGCTCTCAGGGTAACTTTGTGAGGCCTGCCTATCAATTAACTGGGGTACTTTTACGTGTGGACACTAGGTGAATTTCAATCTATCAACGGCAATTACAATTGATTGATCTCTCTGAGGTGAACAAGGCCCAGTTCAAGTGAAGAAAAGCAGCATAAGTACATCCTGGAAGTGTGGCCGGGGGGATTCAGATGCACCCAACTGAAATAGAGGGTTCGTTACCAGCTCCCCTATATAGTATAACCTGTCCAGTTGAGTTTGTAAAGGGCAGTGGTGTACAAAAATACGAGTCAGTTCATTCCTGCATAAATAAGTGTGAGGCAAAGTGGCAGGTGGTTCCTTGAAATACTTCCACTTTTCCTCCATGTTCCCACAGCAGCACGCGCACAGAATAATTAGCTGGCTAGTAGGGCTGTGTCACCTCTGCCCTACACTGGATGCAAATGGAACTGCTCAATTGTGTGTCATAGTCCCTGTATGCCTAATAGAATAGTGTATGCAGTGTTGTAGCTGTGTTGGTCCCAGAATATTAGAAAGACAAGGTGGGTGAGGTAATCTCTTTTATTGCAGGGGTTCTCAACCTTTTTCTTGCTGAGGCCCCCCCTCAACATGCTATAAAAATGCCAGGGCTCTGGGGGGAGACCCTTGGAAATAGGCATAGTTTTACTTCTATTTTGGGGGGGCAAGGTCTGGCAGGGCTTGAGCCAGCTCTGCACAGCAGGGTCCAAGGACAGAGCACCACCTTCATCCCCTGACTCACTCAGGAGGCCACCCAGCCTGGGTGCAGGGAGGGGGTATCTAGAGGCTGTGTGCGGGCAGGGGGCCAGCTCAGGGTGCAGGGAGTGGGTAGCTAGGGGCTGTGTGCAGGCAGGGGGTAGCTCAGGGTGCAGGCAGGGAGTAGCCATGGGATGCATGCAGGCAGGGGGTAGCTCAGGGTGCAGACAGGGGGGTAGCTCAGGGTGCAGACGGGGGTAGCTCAGGGTGCAGGCAAGGGAGTAGCTAGGGACTGTGTACAGGCTGGGGGGGCTCCCAGTGCAGCTCCCAGCTTCAGTGGAGGGGGGCACTGGGACTTCCAGCTTCAGCTTCACGCTGCTCCTGCTTTGGGGGGGGGGAGGTTTGCCGACTTGAACCCCACGTCACTCCCGGCTGTGGGGGTTTGGGCACCAGCCTCAGCCCCATGCTGCTTCTGAAGGGATGGTGGGGGGGGAGGGGCTGCCAGCTTCAGCTCCACACCGCTCCTGGCTTCAGCATTGGGGCTCGAGGCACCGGGTTTCAGTCCCGGGGCTCTGTGGACCCTCTGAAAGGGCTCACGGACCCCCGGGGGCCACGGACCCCCAGTTGAGAACTGCTGTTTTATTAGACCAACTTCTGCTGGTGAGAGAGACAAGCTTTCGAGCTACACGGCACTTGAGAGCTCTGTGACCTGAAGAAGAGCTCTGTGTAGCTCCAAAGCTTGTCTCTTCCATGAACAGAAGTTGGTCCAGTAAAAGATATTACCTCACCCCCTGGTCTGTCTAATAGACTAGTGAACAGCCATTCTCCTGTAGCTCAAGCAGCAGGGAGCCTCGGCTTCAGGAGCAGGAGGGTCAGTTCGATCCCTGCTACTCCGGTGGGGTTCTGAATAGTCATGGTGAGCAGCATGGATAATGACAGCCAGAGTTCCTGTGTGCCTGTGGATTTGTTACAGTAGTTAGACCAGAGGTTGGCAAACTACGGCCCGCGGGCCACATCCAGCCTGCGGGACCCTTCTGCCCGGCCCCTGAGCTCCTGTCCCTGGAGGCTAGCCCCCAGCTCCTCCCCTGCTGTTCCTCTCCGCCGCAGCCTTAGCTCACTGCGCCGCTGGCGCAATGCTCTGGGTGGCGGGGCTGCGAGCTCCTGGGGCAGCGCAGCTGCAGAGCTGGGCCCTGACCCCGTGCTCTGTGCTGCGCGGTGGCGTGGCTGGCTCTAGCTGGGCGGCATGGCTGCCTGTCCTGGTGCTCTGGGCAGCACGGCTGTAGCGCCGCCAGCCACCAGTGCTCCAGGCAGCACGGTAAGGGGGTAAGGAGACGGGGGGTTGGATAGAGGGCAGGAGAGTTCGGGGGGGTTGGTCGGGGGCGGGGGTGTGGATAGGGGTAGGGGCAGTCAGAGGGTGGGGAGCAGGGGGGTTGAATGGGGCAGCGGTCCCAGGGGAGCAGGTCAGGAAGGAGAGGGGAGTTGGATGGGACGGCCAGGGGGCAGTCAGGGGCAGAGGTTCCGGGGGCAGTCAGGAGACAGGGTGTGTGTGGATGGGGCAGGGGTCCCGGGGGGGGAGGGGGCATCAGGGAATGGGGGGGCGTTGGATGGGGCAGGAGTCCCGGTGCGTGCTGTCAGGGGGCAAGAAGCAGGGGGGTTCAGATAGGGGGCAGGGACAGAGCCACGCCTGGCTGTTTGAGGAGGCACTGCCTCCCCTAACCGGTCCTCCATACAATTTCCGAAATCTGATGCAGCCCCTGATCTAGACTGACCGCCTGGAAAGCACAGTGTTTTATGGATTGAAATGGCAGCTTCAGGCATTATCTATCCCTCTTCCTGACCCAAAGGCAACAGTCTTCTCAATAAACAAAAAATGCCAAGAACCTGGGTATTACTGTGCCCCTCTAAAAATGGAGTGCAAGAGAAGAGCAGTTCCTCCTCAACCCAGGAGCTCCTTTTCTCAAGGAATCCCTTCTGCTCTCACCTCCTCGCTTAACAGGCTTTTTTGAGAGTAAAGTTCCCTCCATTAAGGTAAACTGACAACTAGGTGCCTATGTCTCCCCAACCCCATGTTCCCTTTTGCCAGGCCTCAGTAGAGTTGCTACCATCTCTCTCTCTCTCCTCTTTTTCTGTCCTCTTTTTAGCTTTCTATTTCTCTGGTTGCCCCTTCTCTTGATGGCTGTCCCCCCTATCTCACCTTCACAAGCCCTGGTGGCTCCATCCCCACTCTCTCACATCATATGACAACATGTTGCTCAGGGGTGTGGCAGTCCCATGGCCAAGGACAAGAGAAGTTTGGGCCACCAGACTGCTGCCTAAGCCTGCAGTCCTGGAGATGTGAAATACTCATGTGGTCAACTGAATTAAGGGTTGCTGTGCAAATGGAGGAAAGGCTTTAAAGGAGCCACCTGGAATTTATATATATAGTCTTGGGAATACATGTGCTGTGTGTGTGTAGGGGGGGAGAGAGAGGTTGATCTAGGGTCAGATAGCTTGCACCTCCCCCACTGCTCCTCCCTAGACTGCTCTCCAAGTGGAGAAACACCATCTGAAGTTCTCTTACATCACAACTGCTAGTAACCGTTAACTGAGACCTCTCCATTCTTCTGCTGTCAGTTACAAGCGGTCACAGATCCTATACAGTATTTTTGCAAACTTTGCTTGCTGTATATCAACTGAAGTGCCAGAAGAAGAAAGTTGAAAACTATTAAGCTGCTAAATGTGGTTAATCTTTGGACAAATATACTCTGAACAGCTCACAAGTTATCTTGTGATTATACTATAAACAGTCTGCCAGTTGGCTTCTGTGGGTAATCACTGCTTTTTCTGAGATTAGAGCTTAAGCAACACTCTAATTCAGTGGTTCTCAAACTAGGGCCGCCACTTGTCCAAGGTGGGCCGGGCCAGTTTGTTTACCTGCTGCATCCGCAGGTTCGGCCGATTGTGGATCCCACTGGCCATGGTTCACCACTCCAGGCCAATGGGGGCTGTAGGAAACAGCACGGGGTGAGGGACAAGCGGCGGACCAGCTTTGAGAACCACTGCTCTAACTGCATACCTTAGTCCTAACCATATTACAGAAGAGCAGATTACTTTTACTGGTATATAACTTGTTTAACCATTTAGAATGGCAACAGATTTCAGAAAGCTGCTACGATACAATGACAATAGAAAATGGGCAGTTACCTCACAAATAGTCTTTCTTGAGTTAGAATGTAAATATTTCCTCATCAGACTGAAGGGTTACATCATGTAGAATAGAGGGTAATATGGCAGATGAACTGCAAAATATTTAATGCATTAGAGAATCTCTACTAGGCAGAGCCTGAATTATCCCAAATATAGCTTTGACAGTTGCCGATCAACAGCTGTTGTATATTCCGCTTCCATTTTCAGCCCTCACACTGCATGTGTGTAACTTTACATTCCAATGCTGCAGCAAGTAGTGACACAATGTGATGCCACAACCCATACCTGCAGGTAAAGCTTCAGAACAAATGAATGATTGCACCCAGACTAAATGCCTGCTGTAGGGAATATAGTTTGCCACGGGCATCTGCATAAATCATTTTCTGCTTATGAAACTGGGAGGAGATGTCATTGCTGAATAATTGTTTTTAACTTCACCAATGCAGCCCTTCTGGGGCATCCAATGACGTTTCACTGGCCTGTTGGGTAATGGGCACATGGGACAGCAGATGTGGCTGGCCTAGAGAGAGAAGAAATTGTTTAACCCAATTCAGAAACTGGCCAAAAATCACAGTTTCTAACTTTAGAATACAGAGTTTTAAATATGACCTCCCTTTCTGTGGTTGCATAAATTGGTGGATGTAATTAATATGGCATGTATCCATGAATAACTGATTTATGCCAGCAAACCAAGTAGAAATTCCACAACACTCCATCAGCATATGTTTCAATTGGAGGAAATGTAGCTCTGGAAACTAGTAGATCAATAGCTCTGTTGCTATGTTACCAAAACCTAGCTGAACAATTAGACCCAGTCACAAATCCTCACCTGGAATTTCCACTAGGATAGACATCTAAATGGCAAGAAGAGAAGCCAAGTTGAGGTCTAAACATAAGTTTTCAGGCCCAGATCCTCAAAGGTATTAAAGTGCCTCACTCCCATTGATTTTAATAGAAGTTTGACACCTAAATACTTTTAAGTATGTGGACCTCAGTTCCTGCTGGTTCTGGCAAGAGATGAAGTCAGGGCCACTCCTGCAGATTTTTAGGTTTATTCCCCTGGTGGTGCAGAAAGCAGGGTGAAAATGCCTTTCAGACAAGGATCTTTCCTGTTTGCCTAGCACAGGCTTCTTTCTAGGTAGAAATACCAGAATATGGGGTTCTAGCATTACATTCCCTCTGAAAAATAATGGTTTTAACAGAGGGGAAATTTGTTCCATGAAATTCAAAGTGCAACAAAGGCCACACTTTTAAAAAGCAAGGTTGAGTGGGCTTGAAAAACCCAAAGCACCCTCATTGCTAGCTTTGCCTCAGGTTGCTGATTCATTAGGGCTAGATTGTGACTTCCCACGGCCGCCCCTCTGCAGGCTACCCAGACCTTGGGTGCACAGTAAGAAGGGGCTGCATGATCAGTTCATGCCTCATACAGCAGGTGAGCAGGGAATGGACAGAGCCTTGGCTGTTGACTTCATTGCCTACTTTTGCCCACACAGCTAAGCCACTGTTCTAATTTGTTGCTGGTAGAAGCCAGCTGAAAGCATCTACCCCCATACCCACAGCAGGAGCAAGGGTGAAGCAGGAGGGGAGTGGTTCTGAGGCACAATGCCTTCCAGGGCTGGCCAGGGGTGGCACAATTTACGTACCCCCTCACCCCCCAGCTGTGCTCAGGCTGCTCTAAAGTATGCCAAGGTCAACATACAGTTAGCACTAGCTGGGCTCAGCAGACAATGGATGCAGCTAAGAATGCCTTGTGTATTTTTAGATCCTAGCATCACAGAAGTTAAAGAGAGAAAACTCCAATTAAGTCGTCCAGTCCATCCCCCTGCAGTGAAGCTCTCTTCTCCACCAGACATGTTTTTAGTGTTTAGTCAGGACCTGCGTGAACGGGACTTCCACACTTGGGAAACTGTTCCCCAGTCATGTAAATCTCATTGTCTGAAACCTTATCCTGATATCTGCCTACGTTCCTTAATTTCATTTGGTTACTCTGAGTAATACCCTTTGTATTATGCTACATAATCCCTGTCCATCCTTGACATTTCAGCATTTCAGGGTCTTGTTTTCTTTGGGTCCATCCTAACAATCTCACTAATTCTAACTTGGAGCTGGAATAAGCCATACAGACACTGCTGGAGATGGGAGAAACAGTAGTTGGTTTTTCAAGACCTCCCTTGTTTAGTTAGCCAAAAACCTTATTGTTTTCTCATAAGACAAAAAAAGGAAGAATAGACAGGAAAGGCCTAACTTGTACATACCAGGATATAATAGCACGTCTATTGCTCTTACTCTGTCAGCGGAAAGGGTAGTAGAAAAAGGGGAATTCACTCACTTCAGAGGGCTCCTCTTTCAAGGACCATGTAACAACCATGTAAAAGAAGCAGTGAGAGATAAAAAGGCATCTTTTAAAAAGTGGAGGTCAAATCCTAGTGAGGTAAATAGAAAGGAGCATAAACACTGCCAAATTAAGTGTAAAAATGTAATCAGAAAAGCCAAAAAGGAGTTTGAAGAACAGCTAGCCAAAAACTCAAAGGGTAATAACAAAATGTTTTGTAAGTACATCAGAAGCAGGAAGCCTGCTAAACAACCAGTGGGGCCCCTGGACGATCAAGATACACCTCTACCCTGATATAAAGCTGTCCTCGGGAGCCAAAAAATCTTACTGCGTTATAGGTGAAACCGCGTTATATCGAACTTGCTTTGATCCGCTGGAGTGCACAGCCCCGCCCCCCAGGTGCGCTGCTTTACCGCGTTATATCCGAATTCATGTTATATCGGGCCGTGTTATATCAGGGTAGAGGTGTACTAAAGGAGGACTTAAAGACATTAAAGTCATTGCGGAGAAACTAAATTAATTCTTTGCTTCAGTCTTCACGGCTGAGGATGTTAGGGAGATTCCCAAACCTGAGCCGTCCTTTGTAGGTGACAAATCTGAGGAATTGTCACAGATTTAAGTGTCACTAGAGGAAGTTTTGGAATTAATTGATAAACTTAACAGTAACACGTCACCAAGACCAGATGGCATTCACCCAAGAGTTCTGAAAGAACTCAAATGTGAAATTGCGGAACTTTTAACTATGGTTTGTAAACTGTCCTTTAAATCGGCTTCTGTACCCAATGACTGGAAGATAGCTAATGTAATGCCAATATTTAAAAAGGGCTCTAGAGGTGATCCCGGCAATTACAGACTAGTAAGTCTAATGTCAGTACTAGGCAAATTAGTTGAAATAATAGTAAAGAATAAAATTGTCAGAGACATAGAAGAACATAAATTGTTGGGCAAAAGTCAACATGGTTTCTGTAAAGGGAAATCATGTCTTACTAATCTATTAGAGATCTTTGAAGGGGTCAACAAACATGGGGACAAAGGGGATCCAGTGGACATAGTGTACTTAGATTTCCAGAAAGCCTTTGACAAGGTCTTTCACCAAAGGCTCTTATTTAAATTAAGTTGTCATGGGATAAGAGGGAAGATCCTTTCATGGATTGAGAACTGGTTGAAAGACAGGGAACAAAGGGTAGGAATAAATGGTAAATTTTCAGAATGGAGAGGGGTAACTAGTGATGTTCCCCAAGGGTCAGTCCTAGGACCAATCCTATTCAACTTATTCATAAATGCTCTGGAGAAAGGGGTAAACAGTGAGATGGCAAAGTTTGCAGATGATACTAAACTGCTCAAGATAGTTAAGACCAAAGCAGACTGTGAAGAACTTCAAAAAGATCTCACAAAACTAAGTGATTGGGCAACAAAATGGCAAATGAATTTTAACATGGATAAATGTAAAGTAATGCACATTGGAAAAAATAACCCCAACTATACATACAACATTAATTTAGCTACAACTAATCAGGAAAGAGCCCTTGGAGTTATCATGGATAGTTCTCTGAAGATGTCCACGCAATGTGCAGGGTTGTCAAAAAACCAAACAGGATGTTAGGAATCATTCAAAAAGGGGATAGAGAATAAGATTGAGAATATTTTATCGCCCTTATATAAATCCATGGTACGGCCACATCTTGAATACTGCGTACAGATGTGGTCGTCTCATCTCAAAAAAGATATACTGGCATTAGAAAAGGTTCATAGAAGGGCAACTAAAATGATTAGGGGTTTGGAATGGGTCCCATATGAGGCTAGGACTTTTCAGCTTGGAAAAGAGGAGACTAAGGGGGGATATGATAGAGATATATAAAATCATGAGTGGTGTGGAGAAAGTGAATAAGGAAAAGTTATTTACTTGTTCCCATAATATAAGAACTAGGGGCCACCAAATGAAATTAATGAGCAGCAGGTTTAAAACAAATAAAAGGAAGTTCTTCTTCACACAGCGCATAGTCAACCTGTGGAACTCCTTGCCTGAGGAGGTTGTGAAGGCTAGGACTATAACAAGGTTTAAAAGAGAACTAGATAAATTCATGGAGGTTAAGTCCATTAATGGCTATTAACCAGGATGAGTAAGGAATGGTGTCCCTAGCCTCTGTTTGTCAGATTGGAGATGGATGGCGGGAGAGAGATCACTTGATCATTACCTGTTAGGTTCACTCCCTCTGGGACACCTGGCACTGGTCACTGTCGGTAGACAGGATACTGGACTGGATGGACCTTTAGTCTGACCCAGTATGGTCATTCTTATGTTCTTAAGGACAAAAGAATATGCTTATTTGAAGATAAAAATTCCATACTGGGCATATCTATACCTTTAACAGGTTCCCAGCTCTGTTTAACAGGTTTTTCTGAGGCGGTCCATTCTTCAGCCCTTCATTCAACTCCGCCGGAATGTGAAGTCCCATTGAAAGCCTCTTTTGTCATACTCAGTCATACGAGACAGTGACTCCTTTCTGAGCTGATGTTTCTCTGCATCATCTAAAATGAATGGATTTTTTCTCTTTGCTGATAGTGTACTTTTGCGTGGGCAGACTGACTAGATTTGAACCAATTAACAGAAAGAAATGCTTCTCTGTGACTGAAAAGACAACTTTACTGAGGCCTGGTCTACACTACGGGTTTAGGTCGACTTTAGCAGCGTTAAACCGAATTAAGCCTGGACACGTCCACACAACGAGGCCCTTTCTTTCGACTTAAAGGGCCCTTTAAACCGGTTTCTTTACACCACCTCCGACGAGGGGATTAGCGATAAAACCGGCCTTTGCGGGTCGGAATTGGGGTAGTGTGGACGGAATTCGATGTTATTGGCCTCCGGGAGCTATCCCACAGTGCTTCATTGTGACCGCTCTGGACAGCGCTCTCAACTCAGATGCACTGACCAGGTAGACAGGAAAAGACCCGCGAAGGTTTGAATTTCATTTCCTGTTTGCCCAGCGTGGAGAGCACAGGTGACCACGCAGAGCTCATCAGCACAGGTAACCGTCATGGAGTCCTCCCAGGATCGCAAAAGAGCTCCAGCATGGACCGAACGGGAGGTACGAGATCTGCTCGCCATATGGGGAGATGAAGCAGTGATAGCTGAACTCCGTAGCAGTAAAAGAAATGGAAAAGTATTAGAAAAGATCTCCAAGGCCATGAAGAACCGAGGCCATAACAGGGACACACAGCAGTGCCGCGTGAAAATTAAGGAGCTAAGGCAAGCCTACCACAAAGCCAGAGAAGCAAACGGAAGGTCCGGGGCAGAGCCGCAAACTTGCCGCTACTACGCGGAGCTGCATGCGATCCTAGGGGGTGCAGCCACCACTACCCCAACCGTGTGCTATGACTCTCTCACTGGAGAAACACACAGGGAAGACGGTTCGGGGAACGAGGAAGATGACGATGGAGGTACTGTAGGTAGCTCACAGCAGCAAGGAAGCGGAGAAACCGGTTTCCCCAACAGCCAGGATCTGTTTGTTACCCTGGACCTGGAACCAGTAACCTCCGAACTCACCCAAGACCCTCAGGGCACACAGGAGACCTCTGGTGAGTGTACCTTTGTAAATATTTGTAAACATTACACATGGTTTAAAAGCAAGCGTGTTTAATGATTAATTTGCCCTGGCAATCGCGGCCAGTACATCTACTGGAAAAGTCTGTTAACGTGTATGGGGATGGAGCGGAAATCCTCCAGGGACATCTCCAGAAAGCTCTCCTTTATGTACTCCCAAAGCCTTTGCAAAAGGTTTCTGGGGAGGGCTGCCTTATCCCGTCCGCCATGGTAGGACACTTTACCACGCCAGGCCAGTAGCACGTAGTCTGGAATCATTGCATAACAAAGCATGGCAGCGTATGGTCCCGGTGTTTGCTGGCATGCAGACAATATCCATTCCTTGTCTCTCTTTGTTATCCTCAGGAGAGTGATATCATTCACGGTCACCTGGTTGAAATGGGGTGATTTTATTAAGGGGACATTCAGAGGCGCCCGTTCCTGCTCTTCTGAACAGAAATGTTCCCCGCTGTTAACCATGCGGTGGGGGGGAGGGGTGAAGTGATCATCCCAGAGAATCGTGTGTGTGTGTGTGGGGGGGGGGTGGTTTACTTGTGTTTGTGCCGCATGTTAACCGGGAAACTGCAGCCCCCTCCTTTTACATTGAAACCCCATTTTAAATGGACAACCCAATTCATCCTTGAGATGGGAAATGCGCTGCTGTTTGCAACCTTTCCCGCATGTTAAGAAGGTTAAATAAGCCAAAACACTGTGGCCTACGATGGCTGCCTGCAAGCCGAAATATGCGACCTTGTAATGAAAGAGTGTACCCATTGTTCCCTAAAATGTGTCTTTTTTAACCACCTCTCCCTTCTCCTCCACCAGCTGCAAATGTTTCTCCTTCGCAGAGGCTCGTGAACATTAGAAAGAGAAAACGTAAGACGAGGGACGAGATGTTCACGGAGCTGCAGATGTCCTCCCATGCTGATAGAGCACAGCAGAATGCGTGGAGGCAGTCAATGTCGGAGATGAGAAAAGCCCAATATGAACGAGAGGAGAGGTGGCGGGCTGAATCGCGGGAAGAACAGAGCAAGTGGCGGGCTGAAGACGATAGGTGGCGTCAGCTTGCAGACAGACGGCAAGAGGCAATGCTCCGTCTGCTGGAGCATCAAAGTGATATGCTCGAGCGTATGGTTGAGTTGCAGGAAAGGCAGCAGGAGCAGAGACCGCCGCTACAGCCCCTGTGTAACCAACAGCCCTCCTCCCCAAGTTCCATAGCCTCGTCACCCAGACGCCCAAGAACACGGTGGGGGGGCCTCCGTCCACCCAGTCACTCCACCCCAGATGATCGCCCAAGCATCAGAAGGCTGGGCTTCAATAAGAGTTAAAGTTTTAAAATGCAGTGTGTCCTTTTCCATCCCTCCTCCCCCACCCATCCCTGCTACCTTGGCAATTATCCCCCTACCTCTGTAAGGAACTAATAAAGAATGCATGAATGTGAAAAAACAATGACTTTATTGCCTCTGCAAGCGGGAGGGGAGGGGAGGGTGGGGTGGGGTGGTTGGTTTACAGGGAAGTAGAGTGAACCGGGTCGGGGGGGGGGTTGGAGGGTTCATCAAGGAGAAACAAACAGAAGTTTCACACAGTAGCCTGGCCAGTCACAAAACTCGTTTTCAAAGCTTCTCTGATGCGCACCGCGCCCTGCTGTGCTCCTCTAACCGCCCTGGTGTCTGGCTGCGCGTAATCAGCGGCCAGGCGAGTTGCCTCAACCTCCCACCCCGCCATAAATGTCTCCCCCTTACTCTCACAGATATTGTGGAGCGCACAGCAAGCAGCAATAACAATGGGGATATTCTTTTCGCTGAGGTCTGAGCGAGTCAGTAAGCTGCGCCAGCGCGCTTTTAAACGTCCAAATGCACATTCCACCACCATTCGGCACTTGCTCAGCCTGTAGTTGAACAGGTCCTGACTCCTGTCCAGGCTGCCTGTGTATGGCTTCATGAGCCATGGCATTAAGGGGTAGGCTGGGTCCCCAAGGATCACGATAGGCATTTCAACATCCCCAATGGTCACTTTCTGGTCCGGGAAGAAAGTCCCTTCCTCCAGCTTTCGAAACAGAGCAGAGTTCCTGAAGACGCGAGCATCATGTACCTTTCCTGGCCATCCCACGTTGATGTTGGTGAAACGTCCCTTGTGATCCACCAGGGCTTGCAGCAGCATTGAAAAGTACCCCTTGCGGTTTACGTAGTCGGTGGCTTGGTGCTCCGGTGACAAGATAGGGATATGGGTTCCGTCTATGGCCCCGCCACAGTTTGGGAATCCCATTTCAGCAAAACCATCCACTATTGACTGCACGTTGCCCAGAGTCACTACCCTTGCTATCACCAGGTCTTTCATTGCCCTGGCAAATTGGATCACAGCAGCCCCCACAGTAGATTTGCCCACTCCAAATTGATTCCCGACTGACCGGTAGCTGTCTGGCGTTGCAAGCTTCCACAGGGCTATTGCCACTCGCTTCTCAACTGTGAGGGCTGCTCTCATCTTGGTATCCTGGCGTTTCAGGGCAGGGGAAAGCAAGTCACAAAGTTCCATGAAAGTGCCCTTACGCATGCGAAAGTTTCGCAGCCACTGGGAATCGTCCCATACCTGCAGCACGATGCGGTCCCACCAGTCTGTGCTTGTTTCCCGGGCCCAGAATCGGCGTTCCACGGTATCAACCTGCCCCAGTAACACCATGATTTCCACATTGCTGGGGCCTGTGCCTTGTGAGAGGTCTATGGCCATGTCAATTTCCTCATCACTCTCGTCGCCGCGCTGCAATCGCCTCCTCGCCTGGTCCGGGTTTCGCCTTGGCATGTTCTGGCTCTGCATGTACTCCAGGACAATGCGCGTGGTGTTCATAGTGCTCATAATTGCCGCGGTGATCTGAGCGGGCTCCATGATCCCAGTGCTAGCTATGGCGCCTGGTCAGAAAAAAGGCGCGAAAGTAGTATCTGATGGACCAGGAGAAGGAGGGCGGGAGGGAGGGAGGGCCGAGTGACGACATGGCGTACAGGTACAGGAACAGGGAGAAACACAAACAACTGTCACACAGAATGGTCCCCCCAAAGATTAAACTGGAAACCCTGGGCTTAGCAGGCCGTTGATTTCACGGAGGAAGGGGAAGCAAATGAACACAGAACAAATCTATTTTTTACATCTTAAGGTGGCAGCCGACGCTGCAGCATGAGTGACAGCCATACCAGTATGACGATGACGGGTACCAATCATAATATGCCATCATCTGCCAAAAGGCAAGGGGCTGCTGCTGTGTAGCAATGCAGCCCCACGTCTGCCAGCCCCACGTCCGCCAGCACCCAGCATCGCCCTCGGCCTCTTCTGGGTGCTTAGCAGACAATATTGGGCAATTGGCAGAAAATAGTATATTATGACTGGTAACCGTCATCATCGAAACAGTAGCATGTCTGCCCAGGTGGCCATGATTGACAGCCATACCAGTACGACGACGACGGGTACCAGTCATAATATACCATCGCCTGCAAGGGGCTGGTGCAATGCAGCACTACGGCTGCCAGCCCCACGGCTATCACTCATGCTACACCGTCTACCGCCAAAAGGCAGTTAGCAGCTGCTGCTGTGTAGCAATGCAGTCCCACGTCTGCCGGCACCCAGAGGACATATGGTGACGGTGAGCTCAGCTGAGCTGAGCGGGCTCCATGCTTGCCGTGGTATGTTGTCTGCACAGGTAACCCAGGTAAAAAGGCGCGAATCTATTGTCTGCCGTTGCTGTGACGAGGGGGGAGGGGCCTGACGACATGTACCCAGAACCGCCCGCGACACTGTTTTGCATCATCCGGGCATTGGGATCTCAACCCAGAATTCAAAGAAAAGGCGCGAACCGCTTCTCGGCTCGAGCTGTGGCGCAAACGTAGTATCTGACGGCCTAGGGGAAGGAGGGAGGGGGGCCGAGTGACGACATGGCGTACAGGCACAGGGAATTAAAATAAAGAACGGTGGCTGTGCATCAGGGAGAGACACAAACAACTGTCACAGACTGGTCCCCCCCAAAGATTAAACTGAAAACCCTGTTGACGGAGGGAGGGGGAAGCAAATGAATACAGAGAAAATCTATTTTTTACATCTTAAGACGACGGTGCAGCGTGACTGATAGCCCTCGGCATCTTTCTGGGTGCTTGGCAGCAAATACTGGGCGGTGTATGACGATGGTCTTCAGGCCTATTGTACGAGCTGCTGCTCAGGGAAGACTCTGCTAACGTGCGATGACCCGACTTGTAATAGGCCGGCTAACAGTCATAATACACCATTTACTGCCAAAAGGCAAGCCCCACGGCTGCCAGCACCCAGATCGCCGATGAAGGCTACCAGTCTACTGCACCGTCTACCGCCAAAAGGCAGTTAGCAGCTGCTGCTGTGTAGCAATGCAGTCCCACGTCTGCCGGCACCCAGAGGACATATGGTGATGGTGAGCTCAGCTGTGCTGAGCGGGCTCCATGTTGTCTGCACAGGTAACCCAGGTAACCCAGATAAAAAGGCGCGAATCTATTGTCTGCCGTTGCTGTGACGGGGGAGGGAGGGGCCTGACGACATGTACCCAGAACCGCCCGCGACACTGTTTTGCATCATCCGGGCATTGGGATCTCAACCCAGAATTCCAAGGGGCGGCAGAGACTGCGGGAACTGTGGGATAGCTGTGGGATAGCTACCCATAGTGCAATGCTCCGGAAGTCGACGCTAGCCTCGTACTGTGGACGCGGTCTGCCGACTAGAGCACCTAGAGCATTTTATTGTGTGGACATACACAATCGGCTGTATACAACCGATTTCAATAAAACCGGCTTCTAGAAATTCGAACTAATTTCGTAGTGTAGACATACCCTGAGAGAAAATAAATGCTACAAAAATACAGCTATGGATTTGACAACTTTCACAACCATAGGGCTTTGAACTTTGAAAACAGTAATGTTGTCCCAGTCCTACTTCTTCCCTCAGCAAGGTCTATTACATTTGCCTCGTAGAGCACACATCAGTAATTTAGCCCAAAAAAACCAACCAACTGGCCAAATTTTGTTCTGACTTGTAAACCCAGTGTAATGCAATGTACTGGCTTTGTGTGAGTGAGGTTGCCCTTTTGTGGCTGGGCCTACAAAGAAGATAAAGAACCTACTATTGCTTCTAGTTAAGGGAATCATTCTTTAGCTCCAGTGTCCAAGGCCTATGTTCTTAGAGCTGAAAGACCAAGGTTCTATTTTTAACTCCACAAGGATGTGTTGTGATTTATGTTGTAACTGTGCCTGGATTTATTCCAGTGAGTCAATGCAGAATTTGGTGTGCTTCTAAACAAACCAACTAAAACAACTCTACATGTATATTACTGTGAACAGTACAGTGAAAAGTACTTGCACAAGATGCCACATCTTGTCTTAAGAGATTGCCTCAATGGATCTTCAAAAATGTTCTGAGTACAATTGTGCCCCATCTATGTTAGAACGAAGAACATCTCCATTAAGCTACTGATTTCTGCTTCTCTTGAATGGTTGTTTAAGAAAGTTTCAATGTAATCTGAAATTAGCAACCCTTAGATTTCACCTGCTGGGGTGGGTGTGGGGGATTTGAATGATTTTTTTATTGTGAGGCCCCATATATTCCCAAAGAAAGTCATAAATTGTTCCTTAATCATAAATCTTTGTGATTCGTTGCAGGGCATTCCTGGGCGGTTCCCAGCTAGTGTTTGTTCTGCAGTAGAGATGCAGTTAGAGATAGTGACTTTTGAAAGACATTTTTGTGGATGAAAACCTAAAGGACTTTAGCCATCTATAGTGATGTTTGCATTAAATTAAAACCCCACAATCCTGTGCTGGATGGAGCATACGCTGAATGTTGTTATAAATCGCTGCATACCGGGGAGCCTGCGGGACTAGAGTTGAGGCTGAGGACAGATACATAATCCTCCCTGATTAATTAGAGCAGAAGACTCTGCTAATCTCTGTTAGTCTGCTTGTGGTATTCAATCTAATAATAAACAGCACTTAATAAAAAAAACTCATCATGTTTTTTAATTTCATCTGTAATATATATTGTTACAGGGCTCAAACAGGGGACTGCCTAGCTGGTCTGCTCTGACCCTTTGGCCATCCAGTCTCTTTCTTTTGCTTTATTCATATCCCCAGAACCACTTCCCTATAGTGACATATACATTGGACCAAATCTCCACTGGGCATTTTGCCTGAGTAAGTACTACATAGATAATGAGTAAGGACTTCACAATTTGGGCCCT
The DNA here is from genome assembly GCF_013100865.1 of Trachemys scripta elegans. Lineage (NCBI taxonomy): Eukaryota > Metazoa > Chordata > Testudines > Emydidae > Trachemys > Trachemys scripta. Next base: position 42,967,876 of record NC_048300.1, on the reverse strand, counting down.
GATTCAGGAAAGCACTTAAGCACGTGCTTAAATCCATCCCTGTTCAAGACAGCACATAAGCGTATGCTTAAAGTCAAGCACATGTTTAAGTCCCACATATGCTTAAATGATATCCTGAACAGGGATGCTTTCCTGAATCAGGGCCTTGGCTCAGTGATTGTTCAGCCGGGTGTGGCTCCCCCTGAAGTCAATGGGAGTTTGGCCACTGACTTCAGTGGGAGAAGGACTGGCCCCTTAATGAATTTTCAGTCTGCTGTGTGATGCCATAAATGGTCTGTGGCATAGAGAAGGTGAGAGCTAAGCTGCATGGGATGGTGACAAGCCATATTCTTCTCCCTTTGTTTCACACTTACCTATTTTGCCTTTCCTGCACACAGTACAAGGTGCTTGACTATGATTAATAGACTCCTGTTCTCATCTGACTCCACTGAGAACTCCACTCTTTTTCCTGTCTCCCAGGCAATCTCAGTGTCACCTTTGACTCCTCTCTCCTGCCCCCATAGTTGGTTTCCTGCTAAATCTGGTCACTTCTTTTTAGGATTTCCCTAATCTACACATCCCTTACTTTCCCCACTGCTCTCCCACCTTGTCCACATTTTGGTCATCTCTCATCTTGATTACTGTCTGTCCCTCACCCTCCCACCCACTACTGCCTAAGTCACCTTTCCTCTCTTTGCACTCTGACTATATTACCACGCTCCACTCCATGAAACCCTCCATTGGTTTCCCATCTCCAACCACATCAGATTACAGCTCCTTGTACTCCTATGTAATCTTCCCCCCACTCTCACCTCTGCTGTCATTCCTCTACTTCCCTTCTCACTCCCGGCTCTCTTCCAGTCCTCTGGCCTTATTGCCTTCTTCCTCTCCATTTCCCACTCCCTCCTTCCGTATCATGCTGCCCCTCTGCCAGGAACAGCCTGACTGCTTTCATCTTCCATGCACCTTTAATCCCGCCTTGTATACTTCCATCTTCAGGAAACCACGTTCATCTCATCAATTATCCTGAGATCCTCACTGTTTTGAACTGTTGCTCCATCTCTTGTCTGTATTTGCATTAGACAGTTCTTTGGGGGCAGGGAAGCGTTTATTTCTATGGGCCAGATTCAGCCTGGCTCCAGCATGGGGGATTAAGCAAGAGGGACACAAAGATCCTCTTCCCACCCTGAGTAAATGTACAGTGATACAGAAATGTTTTATCTAATCAGAATGGTTTAGATGTCATTGTCCATTTCCCCCACCCCTTCCAGACACACCTGCCTTTCCAGGCCATCATCCCACAATCTCTGTGCCTCTCACCCATCCCTACCAGCCCGTTCCTTCTCTGTCCCCAGGACCCACAACCAATAAAAGATTTGCACTAACTGCTGTGATCTGACAGTACTGCATTTTGCACAGCTGTAGCTGTTCGTTACTGAACACCCTGGATTCAAAATTATATCAATTTACACTGAAAAATTCCAGACTCCATGTCCCATTTTATATCACTGTATAATGAAGCTAGAGCTGCGGGGCCCGTACTTATTAAGACTTACACTGGCGATGCAGACTTCATGCCAAGGTAACTGGTGCCTTAGAAATTTGGCTACACAGATGGTAACATTAAATTAGCGTCTCTCCCTCCTAGACTGCAGAGGAATTTAGAGATGGTCTCAAAGCAAACCCCTGGCTCTGAGCATTTCCAAACTTTCGGGAGTGTTTGGATGCTGACTCCGGATCCAGACACGAACTTTACACATGGTCCCATGGACTGAACCGAGCCCCTGGAGGGACCCGCACTCCTGAACTTCGCATCTAGCCCTGGGAGGGCGCTGCGCTATGAGGACGAGAACACAGAGGAGTCTTGCGAGGCCAGTGGTCGCAGAGCGATTACCGCCGAGCCGGAACGGCGATTGCCGCGGGCCCCGCTCTCGGGCCCATGTGGCACGTAGCTGGGCTTTCAGATCAGAAGCTGGCGGGACCCACGTGGGGCAGGACTGGGGCCCGGGCGGGGCAGCGCAGCCACCGCCCTGACAGCCAATGGAGCAGGTGGCCCCGCGCTCCCGCGAGCTCGGCCGCCCCGCCCCGCGGCTCCTCCCGGCCCAGCCCAGCTCTCAGCCCACCTAGGCTTAGCTCGGTCTCTATGGCAACCGCAGCTGGGGGGCCGCGCGCTCAGCGGAGGCTGATCCCGCCCGCCGCGGCGACCCGGCAGCGCCTCCCGCCTGTCCCTTCGGAGTGTGCAGCCGGGCGCCGCGCACCGCCCGTGGCCACCGGGCTTCCCGCCGAGCGGCTCCGGGCGCCCCCGCTCCTCGCCCGAGTCCCGCCGCGGCCCGGCCCGGGTAAGGAGACAGGAGAGCCGCGGGGCGGGTTCCGCCGGCCGGGCAGAGTCCCGGGACCGGGACTGCGTGTCCAGCCTGCAGACACGTGGGGCGGGCGCGCCGGCTGGGGTGCCTGGAACTGGCCCGCATTGCCAGGGGGCAGCCAGGGCACTGCCCCGGCCGTGTCCTCGGGGGAGCGGCCCAGCCTGGCTCCCGGGCCGACCATCGCTCCCCAACTTCTCGGCGGGTGCCAGCCCGGGCACGTGCCTCTGGGGGGCGGGGCTGGAGCTCCTCTAAAGGGCGGCCCGTCCCCTGCAGGCAGCCCAGCCCAGCCCAGCGGAGCGGTGGGAGCTGGTCCGGGGGCGAGGCCGGGCTGGGCGCTGCGGCGTGGTCCGCGCACTGGAGCTCGGGTCGGGCGCTGAACCGAGCCTGCGAAATAGCAGCGGCCGCGGGGCTTTTCCTTCGCCCGGAGCGCGGGGACGCGGTCTGCTCTGGCTGGAGGTAAGTTCCTCTCTTGCTCTGTCCGGCTCCACGACAACCCACTCAGCCTCCTGTAGGAGTTTCGACATTGGCTGTCAGTATTTACAACTGACTTGGCATAGAAAGTGCCCGGAGTAGGTTCATTTTTGACTTCCCACCTTCCAGGGGAATAAACAAACACACAAAAAAGTGAATCGAGACTACTGCGGTCTTGAAATCCAGCAAAGTTACATTTAACTGAGGCAATTCTACCAGGAAAATAGGTTAGAATTCACTGGGCAGCCTCTGTCACAGACCATTCATTGAATGTTGTGACAAGTCATTACAAGGGGTCATGCATCCACTTTAAATGAGATCTTGGCATACCACTGTGCTTGTTTTGATCTTTCCCCTGGATGCTGTCCTTATTTAAAACACAATTTAAAAACTAGGGGGCTGATTCCCTTCCCAGTTACTCCAGTTTTACACAGGCATAACTCCACCAGAGTCAATGGCAATGACTACACCTGTAAAACTGGAGTGACGTGAAGAATTAGGTCCTAAAATATTTGTTGTGCTGTCACTGAGTTAGTTGACAGTAATAAAATATCATATGCTTTTATGCTTTTTTTAAACTAACCCTCAGCTGTTTTTAAAATGAAAATATATGTCTGTCTATCTATCTAGGACTTATATGCGCTTCATCATCATAGTATTTTATATCACCCTCCAATTTAAAATTAAAAAACAGAGTTCTCAGTCCATAAAAACTGTAGGTCTGATCCAAAGCCCTTGAAAGTAATGGGAGTCACTCCACTGATTTTTAATTAGCATTGGATCAGGCCCTGTGATCTTCTGGTATTTTCTGAAGAAAATCAGTTACCAGCTCAGATGTTATAATTGATCTTAATTTAAATAGTGGTCACTAAGATGATGGTTTAAGCATGGGGTAACAGGGTACATATAAAGAAAAGGAACACAAGAGAAAAGCAATGTTAGTTACTAAGTATTGTTCAGATCAAGATGTGTGCGCTCCAGAACAAATGCTGCTCTCAATTACATCTGGGTAAATCCAGAATAATTCCACTGAAATCAGTTGTGTTATTCTGTATTTATTCCAGTGTCATGGAGGCACACATTCTGCTCTCAGTGCTAAATACCTCAATTCAGTTACCTCCTGGAAGGCTGTTTGGAGTCTCAGTGGACAGACAGGTACTGCTGTCGTAATGGGCATCATTGATAGCCTGTTCTGCAGAGAAGCCCAGGACTAAATGGGTTTCACAGAGTAAGGGAAGCTTGCCAGCTCTTGTCTTTTCTGTACTGTTCTATGGAGAGAGGAGTCAAGTTTTCAGTGCTGGAAAACTGGCATTGTTGTCATGAGCACTAATTTCATATCAATATGTATTTTAAGCAGCTACTGTGCTACCCCAAACTTTGAGACTGAGCCCAATATCCTGCAATACTTACACAGGCAAAATTCCCATGTAGTAACCTAGGAGTTTTGCCTGCATGGGAATGAATAAGATCTTCAGGATTTAGCCCACAGTAAATCTTTTCAGTCGGAATTTTATTAGTCTCATGATGGTGACTCTGTTATACACAGATACACATGCTCCTGTGAATATACATTCCCACCATATGCCACTATGCTATCTGTTGTGAATAAACTATCCCTCCAAAACTTTCCAGATGATGGATTGGTACTAGAGTTCACACCATCCCATCTGCATATTCATAGCACATAGTCTGGTCTATGCTGGGAATATAGGAATAATATAGGAAGCTCTGTTAACCTTAACAGGTTCATTGATATAAGAATTTGTAATTCTATGCCACAGTGTATGAGCAATAACTCTGTCCATTCAATATGAAGATAAATCAAAGCACAATGTGTTATTTTTAAATAAACCTGTAGTATAAACCACAATGCAAGGAATTTCTGAGCTGAAGTTACATCCTTGACTCGCCCTTTTGTGGCTAAGGAATACTGTTACAATAACTAAGGATTAACAAAGGGTGAGTCAGGGATATATATTTAGTTTTAATTCTAAAATCCTTTTGTATTGTGGATTTACACCAGATCCTTAACATTACTTGAACATACCTTTAAAATTAGATAAGCCACAAAATGAGAGGAAAGAGATGTTGCTCATGGTATGTGTTCTAGCGGGATTCCTTTCTACCACTTATTTATATGGTAGGGAAGAATAATTCCCTCTATTGCAGCAGGCATAACTGAGTGCAATTTGATAGTCTGTATTATGCAGGAAGCCAGACTACATGATCTTTTCTGGACTTAAGATGTATGAACCTCATGATTACCTGCTCCATCCCAGACATGCAGACACTTCTGGGGTAAAATATGGCAGCTCTTAAGCAGCAAACATCAACATTACACAACAGTTGGCCCACAAGACTGAATTAAGGAAAGAGTGTTTGTCTTAATTCTGAACTTCCTGGCTTACTAGGTTTAAGCCATTCCACTGATATCATTTGTATTATTTATTTGTTTGTTTGTTTATTGTGGTCTGCATTAGAAAATGTTTAGTGCTTGAAGTCTGTGTGGGAAATTGGCATGAAAATAGTTCTGGGTTTCAGCAGATGAACCTGATTTGCTCTGATAGGTAGGTAGACTGTGAAATGCTATTATGCATTTGAAGTAAATTGTACAAAACAAAACAAAACCCCTTTTGCTTCTGCAGATAACATAAAGATTAGCTTCTGTGGAGATTCCTAGCCATAGTTAGGGATCTACTCTGTTGGCTTTTTTTATTTGACATATAAAGGTCAGCTGCTGTAAATCAACATAGCTCTTGACTTAAGTGGAGTTATGTGGATTTACACGAGTGTAGTTCCATTAAAGTCAATGGAGCTATGGCTCTTACATCAGCTGTCGATCTGGAGTAGATATATTTTTTTCTGCTTGGTAGCATATGTTCCCAGTTATATTTTCCCATGATCAGCCAAAACACATGCTTTCTCTGTTACTTTGGATCACGACCATTACAGTGTTCATGTCACAGTCCATGTCATAAGCAACAGAGGGTCCTGTGGCACCTTTAAGAAAAACAGAATTATTGGGAGCTTATGCTCCCAATAATTCTGTTAGTCTTAAAGGTGCCACAGGACCCTCTGTTGCTTTTTACAGATTCAGACTAACACGGCTACCCCTCTGATACTTGAGTCCATGTCATGTTCCTTTACTCTATTGTAATTAAAGTGTATGTTGAAAACACATTGAAAAAAGTTTTTCTCCTATAACAACAACATCTCTAGGAATCAAAATATTTCAGAAAATATACAAACATAGGGAAGGTCATGTGCTTTTAATTTTATAAAAAGGTTCCTTACACAATCTTGTGGGTGCCATTAAATGTAGAAAATGCAACACAGTTGCACTATGCATCTTAACTCTTGGAAGAAATATGATGTCTTTATATTTCCTGGTTTGTGGTTAGCCTTTTATCTCACAGCACCTTGTGTAACATTTTCTGTTCTCCCTTAAATTACCCTTTAAGCAGTACAATATACACTGGGCCAGATCCTCTGCTCAATGTACGTACATCTACTCCATATAAAATACAAAAATTATATGCTGTACTTGGAGCTAAAAATGTACTCATCACATGCCTCTGAAAGTTACTGTCAGTCATGTCACATCTCTAGCAAAAGCAACCTGATACAATGACAGGGCCCAATCCTGACATTGACTTGTCCCATTGATGTTACTGACTACTTGAATCAGTAAGCACTACTCATGTAAGAAAGGGATGGGAGGATAGGGCCTTACCTGGAAGTCTACTACTAGCATTCCAAACTGTCACTGTCTAATTAGCTCATCCATAGAAATCATGTCAGACTATTTACAGCCCTGCAAAGCCTATAGCCAGAAAGACTGATAATAAATACGTTTCACTTAGACCTGGTCACCTGGTCTACACTTAAAATTGACTTACCTACATCATATGTGAAAAATCCACACCCTTGAGTGCCATAGTTAACCTGACCTAACCCCCAGTATAGATATGGCTAGGTCAATGGAAGAATTCTTTCATCAACCTAGTTACCGCCACTCTGAGAGATGGATTAACTGCAGTGATGGGAAAAACCCGTTCCACCAATGTAGGAAGCATCACAATACGCACCTACAGCGGCACAGCCGCAGCACTACAACTGTGTGGCTGTAGCGTCCTTAGTGCAGACATGGCCTTACAGTGTTACACTTACAGGCACCTCAGTTATCCAAACCTCCCTGGTATTTGAAACAGGGTCATGTCCTCTGACATCTGTTAATTACAGTGACAATTCCCTTTGCATCCCATATCTTGTGTCCTCCATAGCACTTGGCTAGTCCAGCTTGTAAAGCAAAACAAAGAATATTTTGTCCACTGTGGTACAAAACAGAATAATTGAAATGTGCGCAAGAATTATGTCTTTTAATTCCACTTGTTGGGAACAAGAAAGATGTTGCATAACTTGTTATATTTGTCCTGCTTTGTGTGTGAGAAGGTCAATGTGCTTTACGGCACTAATGAATTAAGCCTCAGAACATCCCGGTGGGATAGATACATTTGATTATGCCCATTTTACCGATTAGGAAACAGAGAGGTTAAGCAACTAGTCCAAAATCACACAGGAAGTCTGTGGCACAACCAGGAATATAATCCAGATTCCCTGACTTCCAAACTTTCCTCTTAAGTACAAGACTTTCCTTCCATTTTTATGGTTTATTACATAGATTGGGTTCTCAAACTAGGGTCATGACCTCCAAGGAAGCTGCAAATAGGTGTCAGGAGGTCACAATCACTCTGTCCATCCCCTATTGCTAAGTATAAAGGTGAGAGGATCATGGCTACTAAATGGGAAGGGGTGGTGGTACTAGGGGCCCTGGTATGGAAAAAGTGGTCCCCATATGGAAAAAGTGGAGAACTGTTGATGTAGGAAGAAAGCAGATATTTTTATTACAGTTGTATGGCATGTTATATAATTACTATTACAGAGGCGTCAGTAGCAACTTCATAATTAGGGCTGTGCTGAGCTTTTCACTTAAAGCAGGATTAAAACTCCCATTTGAGATGTCAGTGATTGAATTTAGTCTCCAGATTTAACACAGTTGCTGTTCAGAGGACGGTTGGATTGATGGTGGGGTTTTGGATAAGGTAATTATTAACTTTCCCTCATCTAGTTTCACTTTTTTGCCTCCCTGTGACCCACAGTCCCTCCAAACTCCCTCCACACATTTGCTCGCAGATTATCATCACATCTCTGATGCTGGGTTTGTCACATTTTTAAAATGTATCCCCACTATTTTTCATAACCTTTTCACAAGCTGTACGGAAAGCTCAAAGGTGTGTCAGTATCTGCCATGCACTGCCACCACTCAGTTGTCTGCTCCCTGACTGCCCAGCTCCATTCCTCAGGCTGGTGAGCTAGACAGGCAAGCTGGGCAGCAGGGAGCATCATGGCTCCCCAGCCCATTAGTGAGCCAGGGGCTGAATTTCTTTGCCTGGCTAACAGGTTGATCATATAGGACCAGATCTATAGCCAAGTGAAGTCAATGAGAGTCTTTCTATTGATTTCAATGGGCTTTGAATTAACTTAATAGACAATCATCCAAGCCCTTCACGGTAGATTTCTTCCTCCTACTCCTACAAGTACCCACAATGCTCTGGCAAACCAATATATTTTGCCAGTGGCATTCCTGTACTGTAAGTTTGACAATGTGCCCCTCCAAGATCCAAGCCCTGCTTTTCAACCCAATTTGACTGCCAGTCTCACCTTCTGTCTCCTCCCTCCGTTTTGTTTGTTGGTGCCTTTTCTTAGTGTATGTGCAATGTGCCTCGGGTGACATGTGATCAGGTTTCATCACCGAATTTGGTTTGCTGGTTGGATGATTAGTTTTCCTGGCCGGGGCCAGGTACTGACGGGGAGTGCGACATGAGCACTGATCCATGCCCTCTTTTGTTGGTGTTGGAGGCAGATACCTGGCATCGGGGAGAAAGGGAGACACTTTGCTTGCTGAACTCTTCTTTCTGCCAGGGAAGCACATTCTCCATCTGATGAACCTCCTGTGATTCACAACAGAGCAGACCTCTTCTAATAAAACTTAGCAAGTCTGTCAGACTGAGACTCCCGGTAGTTGAATGTGGCTGATTTGTAGGAGCCTGAAGGGAATCAAGGTCTGTCTATATGAGCAGCCTGCAGTCAGAATAGCCAGCCAGCAAGTCCAAGAAATGTATACCACAGCACAGTAGTGGGGCTGGGGGAGGGGTAGAGAGCAGACCTAGGAAGCCAGGGAGCCAAAACTAGAGTTGCGAACTTTCTACTTGCACAAAACTGAACACCCTTGCCCTGCCCACTGCCCTGCCCCTCCTCCGAGGCCCCACCCCCTGCTCACTCCATCCCCCCTCCCTTTGTCGCTCGCTCTCCCCAACCTCACTCACTTGCTCATTTTCATTGGGCTGGCTCGGGGCTGGGGTGCTGGAGGGGGTGAGGACTCCAGCTGGGGGTGCGGGCTCCGGGGTGGGGCCAGGGATGAAGGGCATATAGCCTGTGGAGTTATTTCCTGCTAGGGTGACCAGATGTCCCGATTTTATAGGGACAGTCCCGATTTTTGGGTCTTTTTCTTGTATAGGCTCCTATTACCCCCCACCCCATCCCGATTTTTCACATTTGCTCTCTGGACACCCTATTTCCTGCAGCCTGCCATAGGCACCAACTCCGTGGATGCTCCGGGGCTGGAGCACCCACGGGGAAAAATTAGTGGGTGCTCTGCATCCACCAGCGGCCAAACTCCCCTCACCCCCTGTCCCCCCCAGCGCACCATGTCCCCGCTCCTCCACTTCCCGCCACCAAACAGCTGTTGGGAGGCGCTTAGGACTTTCCGGGGGCGGGGAGGAGCGGGAATGTGGCGTGCTCAGGGGAGCAGGCAGAGAAGAGGTGGGGCTGGGATGGGGATTTGGGGAAGGGGTTGGAATAGGGGCAGGGAGGGGGCGGAGTTGGGGCAGGGACTTTGGGGAAGGGATTGGAATGGGGGTGTGGAAGGGGTGGGAAGAGGCGAGGGAGGGGCAGGGCCTCATGGAAGGGGTGGAGTGGGGTTTTGCAGTCTGTTACCAACCAACTTTGAAGTTCTCAGCTATTTTGACTTGACAATTGGTGTACGACTACAGAAAGGTGTGTATCTGTGCTGTGCCAAGAGTACTATACCATTGTGATATCAGAGATGATTCAACCAATCACCACCCTTACTCAATAACTAATTTGCATCCTACAGTTTCATTGGTTGTATGAGGGAGACTTCACAGATGGTGGATTACTTGGCCCGACTGCCACACACTTGTGCCTAGCTGCCACCTCACATATCAACACAACCAGCAAGTCCAAATACAGATAGCCCCTCATCCCGGCACACACCCCTTATTTGCCACCAACACAAATCAACCAAAATCTCCCAGCACAACACAACCCAGGCACAAATCAACACAGCTTCCCATCATAACACACATTTGCCACCCTCACTCATACTTGCCATAAACTTGAGTGGCTAAGTGGCAAGTCCTTCCTAATAAGCATATATTGGGCTACTGTGACAATGCAATAAAAGTCAGTAGGAAAAATCACTGTAAGATGCTATACAATTTAAGGGTGTAGAAAAAAGGTATATATTATATGAGAAACAGTACACATAGTCTCAAAGAGAGAAAAAGTTGTGTGTGCAACCCTAATTTTGGCACTAATAATAATAATAACCCTAATAATGTGCAGTCCTTAACATTCTCTTAGTGTAGTTTTTTGTATGGAATGTGGTACAATTTGCAAGCAACACTGAGATGGGTTTCATCTCAGGATATCAAACCTAATATTGATGCTCTGGTTGATGCAAAACGCTGCCAGCTAAGTGGCCAAAAATGAAATGACTGTCAAAATTAGCACTGACTTTTAGCATTACAATTTTTAAGAAGTTAATACATGGACTTTTAATAGCATACTATATTACTCTTGATTTTTTTCATTTTTGACAATACTTTTGTATCGTTGTATGGAAAAATTTCAGTGATGCGGCCCTCAGGCCAATGCACTAGTCCTCATGTGGCCCTTGTGGTGATTTGAGTTTGAGATCCCTGGTCTATGAGCCAGAGGGAGCACATGCAGGCTGCTTCCCGGGAGTTGTGCGGTGTGGCGGCTAGCAGGGAGCCCGTCAGCCCTGCTGCACACCATTGCCAACTGAACAGTCAACAGCCTGCCAGGATCTCTTTCTGACCAGGTGTTCCAGTTGAAAACACATATGGGCTTGGTACTTTCCTGGCTCCTCAGTTCATTGTCTGCACTAGCTCCCACATTGATTTCCTCCCTTCCTGGCCCTTCCACTTCTACATCTTTATATTTATAAATGTTTAAGGGAGCCAGAGACAAAGAGCACAAGGGGGAACATGGACGGAGTCAAGGGAGGAAGAGTTGGAAGAGGAATGGAGGCAGCCACAGGGAGCTGGTGAAGATACAGGGGATGGAGTGGCCCATCTCTGGAAGGAAATGCTTACACAGAAAGGGCCGTTAGTTTAGCTGTTTACAGCTAAGGTTACTCAATGGCATTTCCTATGAACATGATCACTGACAATCAAGGAAACTCCCCTTCGGTCAATATTAACATCCAGCTACAGGTACAAGTATAGAAATATTGTATAATCCAGGTACAGGTATAGTTATATATGTACATTGAAAAAGCAACCATGTAAAATATACTATCTGATGTCAAACATGGTCAACTTTGAGGAGAAGGTGTTTTTTCCAAAAGGAAATATAGAGTTGAGTAGGCAAAATTCCTCAAACTCTACACTACTTCTGGAGTGGAGATTTTTATGAACAGTTTAATATTTTTAATTTATTAGTTTTTGACCAGTTTATAAACTGAGCATGGTCAAAGCCAGCTCTCTGAAACATGAATGGACTACTCTGAGTAGCAGCAAAACTGACTTATTGTCCAACAGAAGGATTTGTAGCCAGATGCAGCACTGTTGTTATTTAACACAGATGGCTATGTTAGCCCTGTTCCCCAGAAGGGAGCCAGGCTGAGCCCTCTTGGTCATCAGCATCCTGCAACCTGACTGTAAGCCCCAGTCCTTTGTGTCCTTCCTAATAGAAAAGACATTTCATGTTACTTAATGATTAGCCCGAGTGTGGACTTTAAATTGAAAACAGCAGTTGCAATTAGTGGAGCCCCTGGTCCCTTCCCTGGGCTGAAAAGACCAATGGCAGGATGAGGAGGGGTGGCTTGTCAGTTCCACTGAGTGTATGTGGCCAGTTTCCAGCACTAGAAAGGAAGAGGATGGAAAAACAGCTTCATGCAAACAAGAACCACCTAGGGACAACTAGCACTGACTGTAGCTTTGCGTGAGATGCTTGGACAGGATTTTCCCTCTGTTAGAAAACAGGCAGTGTGAATTGCAGGCCATCTGCTCTGCCTGCCCTACACCCTTCTTGTTGGGGCGTGTGATTTTTTTCAAAAGCACCTAGGACACTGAGGACTACAAGCCCTGTTGAAAGCCTGTGGGACTTGTATTCCCAAGTCATTTAGGTACTTGGTGGGGACTGGACAAATCAACCTGCTCAGGCAAAACTCCCATTGATGCCAGTGTGCCTGAACTCTTTTCAGAAGTGATTATCATCTTGCAGCACCACTCTGATGCCCGGCTACAGCAACACTTTTCAAAGCTGTACTCCCTCACAACACTAGTCTCTTTGATAAAGAGCCACTGAAACAGATCAAAAAGCTGAAGGCCATAAGAAGAGCTCAGCAAGATCGTACCCATAGTGAGTCAGTGGGAATTAAAATCCAGGTTTCCTGAGTCCCAGTTTCCTGCTCTATCCATTAGGGGCCCTGCTGCCTCTAATAAAACAGCCAGCAATGGCACTAGCTGGAAGATGATGGGCGGTTATAATCTGTTCAGCTTCACAAGTTACCCTTACAGGGCCTAGCTCTCCTCTCACTAGGCTGTGCGTACACTGGTGCGTATATACCAGTGTGAGGTCAGACTCAGACAGTAATAAGAACAGGCTAATTGACAGGAATATAGCACTAATTAGCCTGTTGGCTGCAAAAAACATTGGTAAAATACCCACACGTTATATGAGTGACCCAGCTCAACCTGTATCAGATGAAGGAAGGTGCTGCTAAGTGTTGTAGGTATTTGCATCTTTTCTAAATAACTGCAGAATAGTTTCTCTTTAATATAAATTACCCAGTCATGTGAGTGAGAGTGCAGAGACATTTAAATCTTTACAATATCTTAGTTCATTCTACCATCCACTTTTTCTAGCAGTGAGCTTGCCTCAGTGCCTCTTACTGGATCTGTCAAGGTATCTTAACCTTTAATAACATAGTGGTGAACACATGGTAAACTCACAAATACAAAAATACCATCTAAGTATGTAACAGAGCATAGATGCATTTTCGGGTAATGGAGTTATGGACTCGGAACCATCAGCCCACCATTCCCATGTGAGCTTAGTCACCTATACAGGTGGGTTAGTGATAATTACGAAAAGTTCATAATCACTTAGAACTCAAGGTACAACTTGGAATATCCTAAGTGCTTCTGGACTCCCAGAAGTAGTAGTGGTCAAAGGGCTTTTCTTCTCCATATGGCAAGGAAATTGTTTCAAAAGTGGACCTTGCCGCAGTGAGCCACACCTTTTGTCATTTCAAGACTGCATTACTGCAAGGTGCTCTATTCAGGACTACATTTGAAGACCACATGGAAATTCAGCTAGAGTGGAGCAAAACCCTTGCAGAATGGGGCAATCTTACCAAAAAAGGTTCCTCCCAATATATCACTATATTGGGGACTAGAGCTTTAGTCACTTTGCGACTTAGATATGAAATTCTCCTTCTCTCCTGGCTTCTGAGGCTGCTGCCATTTTCAGGTTTTAGATCTAAGCTTACTGGTGGGACTTTCAAAAGCACCTAAGTGATTTAGGATCATATGTTCCATTGAAAGTCAATGAGATTTGTGCTTTAAGTCATTTAATTATTTGAGTTGCTTATTTAAATGGTTTTGTGACGGTATGAAGGCATCAACAGAAGTGTAGAGGTATAAGGCCAAATTCAGACCTGTGTAAATTGGTACATCTCTCTCTAGGGGCTTCATCAGCTTAAAAATTTTATTAAAGTTAATGTTTAAAATCAAATGTACACAATTTGACCTAGAAAATCAAGGTAGAAATTATCTTGTTGGTCATCCTGCCTAGAGGAGGAGTGGACGTGTTGGTGCTTAGCTCGCAGAGTGCTTGAGATAATGTTCTGAAGCGTACAAGTGAAGTGGAAGGTGAATTACAATATGTAATCATTTTAAAACAAGAGCCAAACCAAATACATTATATACCACCTCTATACGTTGTATTAACTGCTTCACTGCTGGTTCTTCACACCACTTACTGTGCTGCTACTCTCACCTCCTATTAATGTTCCGTGTAAATCTGTGGAGCATCAGGACTTAGATGTGCAGTTTACTAGCAGCCATCATCAAGAGATGATTGAGGGAGAACTCATCAGGAAATTGCTTTTTTCCCCTGTGAAAAATTTCAATGAAATTTTTTTCATTTTCATTGAAAATTTTCTTCATCTTTTTGGTGTGTTTCATTAGAAAAACCCAAACCAAGACAAGCTTCAGTTTAAAAAAAATTTAAATCCAGTTTTCAGTTACTTAAAACTGAACATTTTTTACCTTTTTATGAAAATCCAATTTTTTGTCACACAAATGGACACTTTTCATTAACATTTTTGATTTGCCAAAAAAGCCATTTTCCATCAAAGAAAGTTTTTTTTTTTTTTTTTTTAAAAGAACATTTTTTACTAGCTCTGTTATGAGGCTTTCATTCTGCTAGTGCATAGCTGCTGCTACCTACCCTGTTTTAAAAAAAATAGACCCAACTGTTCAGAAGAGTTCATTAATTCTGCCAGACTTCATTTTGGAGTGCCCAACTTGAGACTCCTAGGGACTGATTTTCACAAATGTTGAGGATCTGAAGTCAAGGCCTCCAGTTGGACACTAAAACCTGAGCCATCCCAAATCCCTGCCTTCTTTTGTAAACGTGGCTGTTAGCATGGTTCAGCCATATGGTATAAAGGGACTAATGTTGGGACAACTCCAGGCTACTTCATAGCTTCTGCCTCCCTTGTTGCTAGGGTGACCAGGTAACCGTTTTCAACCGGAACACCCGGTGGAAAAGAGACCCTGGTGGCTCCGGTCAGCACCACTGATCAGGCCATTAAAAGTCCGGTCGGCGGTGCTGTGGTGCTAAAGCAGTCTAGTCCCTACCTGTCCTGGCTGGCACCATGCTGTGCCCCGTAAGCAGCCAGCAGGTCTGGCTCCCAGGTGGGGGGCCACGGGGCTCCGCACTCTGCCCCCACCCCGAGCACTGGCTCCACACTCCCATTGGCCAGGAACCAGCCAATGGGAGCTGGGGGGGGGTGCCTGCAGGCAAGAGCGGTGCGTGGATCCTCCTGGCCCCCCCGCATAGGAGCCAGGCCTGCTGGCTGCTTCCAGGGCGCACACAGTGTGGTGCCAGGACAGGCAAGCAGCCTGCCTTAGCCTCCCCCCGCTGCATCGCTGACCAGGAGCTGCCCAAGGTAAGCCCATGCCCCAAGCCCCACCCCCCTGCCCCAGCCCTGATTCCCCCCCCAAAACCCGGAGCACCCTCTTGCACCCCAAGCCCCTCATCCCCGGCTCCACCCCAAAGCCCTCACCCCCAGCCCAGAGCCCTCACCTCCCTTGCACCCCAACCCCCTGCCCCAACCCAGAGCTCCCTCCCACACCCCAAACCCCTCATCTGCGGCCCCACCCCAGAGCCCTCACCCCCTCCTGCACCCCAACCCCCAGCCTCAACCCACAGCCCCCTCCTGCATTCCAAATCCCTTGGCCCCACCCCAGACCCCACACCCCCAGTTAGAGCCCTCACACACACCCCGCACCCTAACCCCCAGCCCAGTGAAAGTGAGTGAGGGTGGGGGAGAGCGAGCTACCGAGGGAGGGGGAATGTAGTGAGTGGGGGGGGCGTGGGGCCTCAGGGAAGGGGCAGGGCCTCGGCGAAGGGCCTCGGGGAAGAGGTGGGGCTAGGGTATTTGGTTTAGTGCGACTAGAAAGTTGGCAACCCAACTTGTTGCTCACACAGCAATGGATGAAGCTGATAAATGACACTGTGATATTTAACTGGTGCCATCACAACATTTGCATCATGATGCAATACTCTTCGTTTTGGGGCAAACCCTTTCAGAGTGTTAGGCCTGGATCCACAGATGTAGGATCACCCTGTTGGAATCTAGTCCTGCAAGATGCTGAGCACTAAAGCTGGTTGGAGGCAGGGGGAAATCCCCCATGGAAAATGTTGACTTTTTCATCAAAAAAACAAAACCTCAAAACCCCAAAATGTTCAGCTAAAAACTAAAAAAAAAATTGGGTTTTGAATTTTCAGTTTTCTGTTTTTAAAAAAAATAATCAAAAATGGTGATAAAGCAGATACTTCCTGTGAAAATCTTAATTTTGTTGCAAACAATCTTCCACTGGAAAAAAAATTAGATGGAAAATTTTTGGCCAGCCTACTGAACCCGCTTATTGTGTTGACTTAAATATTTCCTCATGAGACGTCTCTCCACGCCTCTTATTCGGTTAGTCCCAAGCGTTTTGCAGGATCAAGGCCCTTAGCCCATCACCTGGTTCATATGCCCCTTTGAGTCATGGCATGTCATCTCCTGACTGATCTAGAACTGGTTGACATTAGCCTCTCTGTAACCTCCACTGCAAATATCCTTTGTGCCCATCCCTGAGGGCTAACAGTCTGAAGCAGCAAGGCATGTAAGTGTTAGGAGTGTTAGCAGAAGAAATAGTAGACGTTGTTTTGTGCATGCTCTTCTTCATGCTCTGAGCACCTGCTTCGGACTCTATACTGACCATTGTAATGGCGATTATTGTTGACACAATAGAGTGCTGTTAAAATGACTACACTAGGAGGAGCTGGTTGGTGTTGAATGTTCTGCCCAAATACAATATAAACACATCCAGCAACATAGGTGCATTTAATTTGAAAATAGTAGTCCAAGCATATGCATGCTTTCACTTCCCCCCAGGACAGCCCTCGCTGTTCCATTAATAGTTGTGATATTGCCTGTTTGTACAGTTCCAGCACACCAGAACAGTCAGGTCATCTGTTTTTAGAAGTCAGTGGGGGTCCCAGGGCCTTCCCTTGGTGCATGTAAGTCCTCCATTTAAATCAAAAGCTCTGCATGACACTATGGTTAATACAACTGCTACTGCTACCAGCAATAATATAATTAGAGATGAGCTGACCCCCAGATCCAAACCCCTTTGTGTATTAGATAGGAGGAGAGGGTGTTCACATTTGAATTCCCTGTTCCAGACCTGCCTCTCTTGTTTTGGTTCTGGGTCAGAACCTGAACCTATTTTCAGATGTGGCTGAAATATGAGAGTGGCTGGTCTTGAGAGTTCCACCATGTCCTGGAACAAGCTAACACACACAACTGACAGGTTCAGCTGAAACAGTTTCAGGCTTTATTCCAAGAAAACAACACAGAACATAGCAGGTAAGGAACCAAGCAGCTGTTGTGTTGAGGAGACTGTGACTGGCACTCACTGAATTCTTCTATAGCTGGCATGGGCAGCCTCTGGTGGGCAAAAACCAATAGGGGTAAACGATACTAATTTAATTACAAACCCTGCACAGGCTACCTGAGTTCCTTAAGCAGCAATCAGGAAGATGGAACTTTTGTGGGATCAACTGATCTTGTGAGGCTTCTACTACTTGGTGCTGAAATCTTATGATGGCAGCTCATAGGACTTTAGTACCATTGAGCCCAAAAGCAGGATTCAGCCTCAAATCCAGGCCCTAGAGCTGAGCCTAGATCTAATCTGCACCTGCACGCTCCTTCTTCAGCCCATTGTTACTGACACAAAATTGTCCCTCCAGTTCTTTTCAATTGAGGATCTCAAAGAATTTCACAGATGTTATTGGCCAAGCAAAGCGAGGCCCTAAACACAACTTGATGGCATTTCTCTGTTTGTCTGTATGCAGCACAATAACTTTTGAAGGCCGCATCCAGTGAATTCCAGAACTTCACGGAATGTGCTAGGCATCAATGGGCAGAATCCACTTGATTTTGGTGACAATCAGAAAACTTGAAAAAACGTTTGTAGGAATGTCAAAGAGACTGACACAGTCCAACCCCGTTCCCGCATGCGAGTGGCTTCTCCTCGTTGCACTGCTCTCAGGGCATTACATGGCACCCCACACAGTTCTGCCCCTGCACAGGCAGGAAACAGGCCAGCCCCATGAAGGGGGGATACACTTTGTTGCTTACGTAGTTGAGCTGTAATGATCCCTCCTCCCTCCCACCTCAATCCCCTCCGGGTAGGGTGGCCATTCACACATTCCTGGGACACTGGGCATTCCAGTACTTCTACGAATGGTGTGGGCCTGCCCCTGCTGGTGTGACATCAAATGTGCAGTGTGTTAAGGTCACGCCACGCAGGAGGTGCCATTTTTTTAAAAGCATGTAGCTCTGCCCCTGCCAGCGTGACCTGTGCAGAGCAATATTCTCTTCAAAAGGGCATCCCCCATCCAATACTGGACAAAACCACATGCAGTTTTGTCTGAGTACCTGATGGGGGCAAACCCTGGAAAAGCAAATGACTGTTCAGTTTAATACTGAATGAGTGGCCTGCCTACTTCTCGGACCCTGCTTCCACCACTAAAAATGCTTCCTCTAAGGCTTGGGAATGGGGGGAGAAGCAGGGACCTGGAGGGGGGTGAGCGTTGGCAGGGGAGGAGGAGTGGAATGGGAGGAATACAGCTCTGCCTACCTAAGCAACATACGCAATGAAGTGTGTAACCCTCTAGGAAAGAAGACACATGCAGAGCCCCTGGCATGGGGTTGGGTGGGGGGGAGAATGGGACACCCTGGTATGGGGGAAGGGATCAGTCAGGGGGCACAAAGAACCCCTGGTGGTGGTGGGGTGCAAGGAATAGCTGAATAGAAGGGGGGGTGGAAGGGTAGCACATGGAGAACTTGTAGAGGGAATGGAGAGATGCAAGGAGCCTCTGGTGCATGCAATGAACTCCGCTGACAGAAGCTGAGGAGTGTGTGACCCCTGCCCCCAATTTTATCAGCTCTCACAAAGCTCCTGTGGGGCAGGTCAGTATCATTGTCACCATTTTACAGATAACCTTTGTGTGCCTTGGTTTGTATAAGTGACTTGCCCAAGGCCAGGCAGTGTCTCGGTGTCCAACAGGGCCGCCCGGGGGGCCAGCTGTCTGCTAACTACTGGCCCACACTTCACTGCCATTAACTAGGAGGAATTCCTTATGACCAGAGCACTAAGATATGTCATCAGATACAATACTATGCTGTGTTCATTAGCAGGATGTGGCTGAGAAGGGAGTGTAGCCAGAGTGAGTGCAGGATGTGCTGATTCAGCACACTGCCTCAGTCTGCTGGCAGGACTCGGGACCCCTGGCTGCAAACTGGAGCTACCTCTGCCAGTGGAAGCTCCAAGGGAGGGTGGTGGCGGTAACACAGCTTGTCCTCCTTTGGCGTGAATTGCTCCTGGGGTGGAGACTTTTACTGGAACAGAAAGGTGTGAATGGTAGGAAGGAACCATAGTGATGGTTATGGTGTTAAAAACATGAGAGAGAGAGAGAGAGTGTGTGTGTGTGTACGTGTACATACAGGAGAGTCCCAGCTTTACTCTATGACCTTGGACAAGTCTTTCTGCCTTTGTGTGCCTCAGTTTCCCCATCTGTAAAATGGAGATGATCATATGCACTTTCCTATCCTCAGATGGCCACATGTGAGATATCATTGTAATTCACACCACTTTCCATCAGCACCA
Organism: Trachemys scripta elegans; assembly: GCF_013100865.1. Taxonomy (NCBI): domain Eukaryota; kingdom Metazoa; phylum Chordata; order Testudines; family Emydidae; genus Trachemys; species Trachemys scripta. The sequence continues at coordinate 42,948,222 of NC_048300.1, read as the reverse complement.
GTGAAGCTGCCCCCAATACCTGATCAACTCCTGAGAGCTCCATTGCTACTGGAAGATAACTGCAGGAATATTCAGGGCCCAGCTGTGGGTTGCAGATGGCGTGGAGCCACTCTGTCCCACAGAGGGTTTGGGAAGGATTGTCCTACAGTCCCTCTCTCAGCTCTCAAATATGCAGGGGTTTGGCAGGGGAAGCTGCTCAGGCTTTGGCCCTGCCTCTGTTCCCTTTAGTGCATTATTCTTCCCCATGGTTAAATGAATAGAGCAGCAGGCACTGTGCTCTTCTAAGCTCAGACGCTGTGATTGTGATCCGCTGGCCCTTTAATGCCTGGGCATAGTGTGTGTGTGTGGGGGAGGCAGTGTCTCCTTGCACCTTCCTTCTCCCCCTGCAAACCTGCACAAAGGCCAAGCACAAGTGGGCCCCTATTGATGAGATTTTTCAAAAGTGCTCAGCACCCAGCAGCACTTACTGGTCTAGGTGGGGAGGTGTTGGGTGCTGAGCTCTGGAAGATCCAGCACCGCAAATTGGAGAGATGCAGCGTACGCAGCGAAAGCATTAACAATAATGTGGTTTTTTTTTTTCTTTACAGGTAAAAGAACTGGACAAGCATGTCGCTGGCTTCCTGGTTCAGGTGGAATGAGCCACCGAGCCGGATTTCCCAAAGGAGCCCCACAGAGATGGTGGTGGAGACACTAATGATGGAACTAGGCTGGCAGATCAAGCAGGCAGAGAAACAGCAACGAGAGAGAGAGAATGAGTATCGCAAGATAAAGACGGGCGTGGACTACGGCTGGCTGGTTAGCTACCCAAAGCCTAAGCACAGCTATGACATCAGCCCAGGGGAGCGGCTGCAGCTGGAGGACATGTGCACCAAAATACATCCCTCCTACTGTGGGCCAGTCCTACTCAGGTATAATGGAGGCTTTGTAGACACAGGACTGCTGCGCATCCCACGCAGTGAGGCAGATTTCCTAGTGGTTAGAACACAGGACTGGGAGTTGGCATACCTGTGTTTCAATGCAGGCTGTGACAGTGACTCATTGTATGACCACTGGCCAAATAACCGTTGTGCCTCATTTTCCCCATATGTAAAACAGATATAATAATACTTGCCTTGCACTGTTGGTATGAGAGTTAATTAATGTTTGGTGCTTTCGGATACCTCAGATGAAAGGTGCTACAGAAGTATTAAGTATTATTCATTATTTGTTATAACGAGAACCTCAAATTCACAATCAGAAAGCAACACTACATGTACGATCACACTGATATTTATTGCCATTTACTACAGCTGATTATTTCAAATGGAAGCAGAATGGTTCAAGTGGAAGTAGTCTGGGAGGTTATGGGAACAAAGATCTAACAGTTTAGGGTCAAAGTCTGTTAATACAGGGGTGAGAGATGAAAGTATTTCCTGCTGCAAAGAAGAGATGCAAAAAGCAACTTCCAGCTGAGAGAGGCTGAGAACGAGCGCCTCGTGTTTTGACCAGCAAAATGCTCCATTTTGGCTTACTTTGTAGAGTTACTATGGAGGGACCACGAGGGTTTGTGTTTGAGACCTGTAAGATGCACATAGTCTGCCCAGACACTGGCTGGGGGAAGCTCTGCTCACTGTTGAGTCAACCTCGAGTAGAGAGAGAATTATTTACATTTGATATTAAAGATGGGGTCTGCACTGAAGTCAATGCAGCGAGCCTGGTGTAATCAGGAGTGACTCCAGTGAGTAGTGCACTTTTCCTGGAGTAAAACTGATTCAAGTGAGAAGAGAATCAGGCTCTGAGCCTCTCTCCCTTTCTTTTTGTTTTTTTAAGATACATTTCCCATTGTTTTGATTAGGAAACAAAAGATTGGTGGGGGGGAGCTTAGACCTTTTTACAAGCACTGAACGTATATCCCAACGGGGCTAATGCTCTCCTGTTTCCCTCTCTCTGGCCACCAGTGCCAACAATGCAGGGAAGTGAGCCACAGCACACCCTGGGGCCCTTCTGCTGCTGCCCACGGATCCTTCATGCAAATGCAAGGAGACTGGGAAAGGTGCTCCTCTTCCCCCGGTGGGGGAGTTGATTCATTCCTGTGGGATGGGATGGGGAGACTGTCAGAGGCTCCTCTGTTCCCTTGCAGGGCTCCCAGGTGATGGCAGAGTCTAGGATTTACTGATGGTTTAAACCAAAATGGCCAAATTGGCCCCTGCAGGGTTTTACCAGTATTATTCATCTGAAAGCAGAACAGTTCAAAACAGCACTGGCCATACACTCATTCACACCCTGAACACAGAACCCATTATAAACCACACAGGAAGGAACGGAACCTGAGCTCTTTTCCCCTGCCTCTGGAGGACTGAGCAAGGATCCTCTGGCAGATGGGCGTATCCCATGAGACTGGCTTCCTGTGATGGCAGTGGGTGGTTACTGGCGAAACTTGAGGCTCCCATCTTCTAATGTTTAAGCCCAAAATCAATCTGACGTACAGCACAGTTCATTTTCTCCCTGGGTCAGATCACAAGAGAAGCTGAGCATTTGCATCTTCCATTGACTTCTGTGGCTCCTGCAGGTGCTCAGCATTGTTCAGGACTTGGCCCTACATTGCAGTAAATACATCAGCTCCCTAGTACTAGTTGGCTGTGTTTGTGAAGCAGTTGTGACTAAGGACAATAGGACATAACCTTCTTTATTAAAAAGGATCCATCATCATCATCATTAATTGTATTACAGTATCACCTAGAGGTGCCGCCAAGGCCCATTGTGCTAGACACTGTACGTGCACAGAGCCAGAGATACTCCCTGTCCTAAAGAGCTTACAAACTATTAGACGAGACAGGCAAAGGATGTATTATCCCCATTTTACAAATGGGGGACAGAAACTTGCCGACATTAAGTGACTTGCCCAAGATCACACAAGATATCTTTGGCAGAGCTGGGAATTCAGCTCAGAGCTCCAGAGTCCAATGACTTAATCTCAGGCCATCTCACTCTCAATCCTTCCTCTCTCTCTCAAAAATAGAGAGCATCCCATAACATTCTGTCATGCTATAAGTATAAAGATCACCATTAGTTTAAACACAACTGCTTGTAAAATAATCATCTTGCATTTAAAAAGACCCACAAACTTGTCATTGGAAAATCAGAGGCTGCACAAACAGTTGTAGCTTAGAAGAGGAGCCTTTGAGCGAGACAGCATACAATTCTGCATAACGTGTTCCAGTGAAGTGCAGATAAAAGGTTCATCGGGATTGCACAATAGCTTTTCCTTCCAGTTCAGGCATTTGAAGGGCCACTGTCCCTTTTTGATACTCAGCAAGTTGATTATAATAGTCAGACTCCATTGTTAGGGGCTATGTCATAAAATTACAGGGTTCATTCTGTTCATTGTATTTGCTATTGTTGGGCAGGTCTCTTCCTTTGATAATGTGAATGAATTGCTAAATTAAGAGTCATAGTAAGAAAAAACATCCGATAGCTTTTGTCAGCAATACCATGTGCTCCTCCAAAAGACCCAGGTGATTTTCATATGAGCACCCCAGTCATCATTTGACTGATATCTAGCAAAAGCAACCAGGAGCTTTTGCTAGATATTAGATATATGTCTGCAAATTCATTCTCTTTAGATATTAAAGTTTTTAAATTGAGATTGTCAGGTCAAACTGGCTTAGAATGTAGGTATTGTACAAAATGAGCATTTGCACAACCTAACACAAGTAGATATGTTTCTCTGGTGGATTTTTTCCTTTTCAAATTCAAGAGGGATCTAGAAATAGGCCCAAAATGAAACCTTAAATTCAACTATCTTTTCCATCAAATTCCAAGGGATTCTGATTCATCTCCTGCCAACATAAACCTAAAACTCATTCAGTTTTGCTCTGGGTTGAATTCAAAATCAAAAGACACCTGTTTTATATATCTAGGTTGAAATCTTTGGCCTCAGTGAAGTCAATGGGGGTTTTGCCATTGACTGCACTGGGTCTATGATTTCGATCCTAGTACCCAGATGCTAGAGTGATAGGCACATTAGAAATGCTGACATTAGCCTAGATGGGCTGATTGATCCAGTTTAGATACATCCCACAATGGTGAAATTTTCAGGAGCATAGTTGATCTCACAAGATTTCTACAGTTGGATCTGAGATTGTGCAAGAACAGCTTGTTGGATTTCACTGCTCTTTGAACTTCAAACCTACCCCTAATCCAGATCTGATCACTGCCTGTTTGGCTCATCTCTTGCCGAAAGTGAAACTGACTAGAAACAAAAGTGAAACCACCCACTCTGTTTACCTTGTCCAAGATGGAGAGAAATGTAAAAAATTGCGTACTTAAGAGCAAATCAGATTTTACTAAACTAAGGTATCATTAATACCACAGGTTATTAAGGGTTATAATTTAGTAAGGACTATAAAAAAGGAAGCAGATTTTATAGTTTACCTGACATTGAATGAAAATCAAATTACTGAGATCAAAAGTTTATTTGCTTACAGTTTACCGGCTTAGCTGCAAAGCTGATTTGTTTGGAGGGTGGGAGTTGGTGTGAACAATGCAATCTTTTGAACGTTAAGTAATTTTCTACAGTAAAGCTGTTTATTGCTGCAAAGTATAACCAAAATGTTGTTTAACAAAATAAATTCGGGAATCAACTAGCGGCTTATCACCAGCATTTAGCAGTTAATAGTTTATTTAAGCAATTCAAATAACATATAGCCCCACTTAAGCAAAGCACTTAAGCATCTGCATAACTATAAGAAGTTCTTAAATCCCACCAAAACATATACTTAAAGTGAAGCCTCATTCATGCTTAAGTGTGTTTCTGAATTGGGGTCGTAGAAAGAACATAAACAGGCATGGTTAGTGCATTGCTCACAAAATGGGCTGGCGTACAGCACAACCTGAATTAACGCCAACTTCCACTGGACAGTTCCACTTTTAACCTCAGATATTTTAAAGAACAGCTTTGTTCACAAATTATGCTTTGTAAATAAAGATGTAATCTTCTGATGAGTAAGAAGCCCCTACTCAGCACGAGGGGTTTTGCTAATCAGAATGGATTGTCTGCTTTGAAATTATTCTCTGACAGAACGCTAGGGTGTTAATCCAGCCTAGAAGAATGGTGACCCTGATTCCACTGAACAACTGCGTGTAAGAACTTTGTGTCCTAGGCCTGGTCCACACTAACCCCCCACTTCGAACTAAGATACGCAACTTCAGCTACGTGAATAACATAGCTGAAGTCGAAGTACCTTAGTTCAAACTTACCTCAGGTCCAGACGCAGCAGGCAGGCTCCCCCGTCGATGCCGCGTACTCCTCTCGCCGAGCAGGAGTACCGGCGTCGACGGCGAGCACTTCCGGGATCAATCCAGGATCGATTGCTTACCGCCGGACCCGGAGGTAAGTATAGACCTACCCTTAGTGTAACAATAGACACTGGAATTGATGGATACTAATCTCTGTGCCTTGTGAATAGTATTACCGCCACTTCTGTGTCACACCTTTTACGCTGAAGCCAGTACTGCTGGATCAGTCAATATTGCATTCCACACTTTGACTGATACTCCTGCTAATCTGACTAATACTGGCATGGAAATGCTTAGTATATGATGGTCTCCATATCTGAGAAAAGATTCAGGAATGCACCAAGGGAAATTCTGAATGGCATCAGGGATGCTGACTGAAGAGATATCTGAGCCCTTAGTTATTACCTTTGAAAAGTCATGGAAGATGGGAGAGATTCCAGAGTACTCAAAAAGGGCAAATATAGTGCCAATCTATAAAAGGGTAAATAAGGACAACCTGGGGAATTACAGACCAGTCATGTTAACTTCATTACCCGGAAAGATAATGGAGCAAATAATTAAGTAATCAATTTGCAAACATTTAGAAGACAATAAGGTGATAAGTAACAGTCCACTTAGGGGAAGGAACAATTAGTTGCACACATATAAATTGGGAAATGACTGCCTAGGAAGGAGTACTGCAGAACGGGATCTTAAGGTCGTAGTGGATTAGAAACTAAATATGAGTCAACAGTGTAACACGGATGTTTACTTTTTTTGCAACATTCTGGAATGTATTAGCAGGTAAGCAAGACACGAGAAGTAATTCTTCCAGTCTACTCTGCACTGATTAGGCCTGAACTGGAGTACTGTGTCTAATTCTGGGCACCACATTTCAGGAAAGATGTGGACAAATTGGAGAAAGGCCAGAAAAGAGCAACAAAAATGATTAAAGGTCTAGAAAACATGACCTTTGAGGGAAGATTGAAAAATTATGTTTGTTTAGTCTGGAGAAGAGAAGATTGAGAGGGGACATAACAGTTTTTAAGTACATAAAAGAGTGTTACAAGAAAGAGGGAGAAAAATTGTTCTCCTTAACCTCTGAGGATAGGACAAGAAGCAATGGGCTTCAATTGTAGCAAGGGCGATTTAGGTTGGACATTAGAAAAAACTTTCTAACTTTCAAGGTAGTTAAACACTGGAATAAATTGCCTAGGGAGATTGTGGAATCGCCATCATTGGAGATTTTTAAGAGCACGTTAGACAAACACCAGTCAGGGATGGTCTCGATAATACTTAGTCCTGCCAGGAGTGCAGAGGACTGGACTAGATGACCTCTCAAGGGCCCTTTCAGTCCTATGATTCTGTGTGCTTGTTTTGGTATGTAAGAGAACCCAAACATTTTAGGGGGAAAACATAGTGACCCTGATTTTGTGATTAAACACTCTGCTCTGAGCAACCTCTGTAGCAAGTGTCTCTGGTTCTTTCTTGGGATGAGACAATATTTGTCTGACCACTCATCCCTCTGTTGTTGGTGATGGTTCCTCCCCTGCAGCATCCAGTTAATATGAGAGGGGAGCCATGCAGATTTCTTACCAGGGAGGCAGTTCGTTAACCATATGCCAGCTAAGCATTAGTTCCCTTGGCAAAGTCCTAGATGATGGGCAGTAGTGTTTAGTGAGTGGAATGTTCTGACTCCCTCCTCATCCTTCCTTCTTGGGTTGGAAACCGTCAGAATTTGATGTTTGTACAATTACTATATGCTCAGAAGAACATGTCTATCATTAGTGCTGAAGAAGGGGAAAGGTACACGAGAAAAAGATGCACAAACCCATTCTAGACGTTGAAATATGAGAAACAGGACCTGATGTGGGAAACCACTACCCTGCACACGATTTATTGATTACATACCAGTCACATGAGGGATCCCTCAACAAGTGCCAAACTTCAGGCCCAATCCTGCAGTGCTTACTCAAGAAACACTCCTACAGAGTTTTGCCTGAGTAAAGACTAAGGACTCTTATCTTAATGAAAGAAAGCACAGAAGTAAGATGATATCCATCTTGACTCATCCTAAGGGAGGGGGGAATCAATCTAAGATACGCAACTTCAGCTATGTGAACAGCATAGCTGAAGTCGAAGTATCTTAGATCGATTTACATTGGGTCCTCACGGCGCGGGATCGACGGCCGCAGCTCTCCCGTCGACTCTGCTACCGCCGCTTGCTCCAGTGGAGTTCCAGAGTCGACGGGGAGCGCGTTCGGGGATCGATATATCATGCCTTAACGAGACGTGATATATCGATCCCCGATAAATCGATCGCTACCCGCCGATACGGCGGGTAGTCTGGACATACCCTAAGAAGCCAAAAAGCAACAAAATTAAATTGGAGGTGAGGAGGAAACGATCTGAGACTGGGATAGTCAATACTTTTTTTAAAAAAATTGGAAAAATTACAGAAAAATAAAAGTTTTGCAATAACTAGCTGTTCACAAAAGTGGCTTATGGATGAAAAAAGTTTGCTGTCATATATTTACTCTGTTAAAAATAACAATAAGTTGATTTGTCTCAGGAAACGCAGTCTCTCCTGTGATGCACAAGTTGCCATGGTTAATATATATTTTTGTCCAGCAGCAACACAAATAGACATGTAAACCTCAGCTGGAGTGTGAGCTGGCTCTTGTCTTGAGCCTGTGATAACCTGCCCACTCTTCCTCCTGAGAAATAGTTCCTTCTTTGTTCCACATATATATTTTGCACCTTATATCTAGGAACATCCCTTACTTGGTGTGACCGGAGTCCCAGCGGGGGCCAGCTATAGGCACTCAATTAGGGTGAACTGCAAAGAATGAGGCAGACAGTCCCCATAAAGCTGGTGGATATTCCAATACTTAGATTTACCAAACCAGCATAAAACAGCTTCTTTATCACCTTACCTGTTACTCAGAACTCCAAACAACACAGTTCCCTTAAACTGATCCAGCCTCAGGCCTCCATGTCAAATATGATGAAAATTTCTGTAAATCTTATTTCATCATATAAAAGAAAAGGTTCTACCACTCCCAAAGGATTGGACACATTATCTCCCAGGTTATTGAATATTACAGATCTTACCCAAATACACGCTACAGCTAATCCTTATTAACTAAACTAAAATGTATTTAAAAACAACAGCGTGAGTATGGTTAAAAGATCAATATACTTACAGACATGAGTTCAGTCCACTGAGGTTCAGATTCATAGCATAGATGGTGAGCTTTGTAGTTGCAGAGAGTTCTTTCCGAAATAGTTCATAGGTTATAGCCGGGGTCGGCAACCTTTCAGAAGTGGTGTGCCGAGTCTTCATTTATTCACTCTCATTTAAGGTTTCGCGTGCCAGTAACACATTTTAACCTTTTTAGAAGGTCTCTTTCTATAAGTCTATATTATATAACTAAACTATTGTTGTATATAAAGTAAACAAGGTTTTAAAAATGTTTAAGAAGCTTCATTTAAACTTAAATTAAAATGCAGAGTCCCCTGGACTGGTGGCCAGGACCCGGCACTGTGAGTGCCACTGAAAATCAGCTCGCGTGCCACCTTTGGCACGCGTGCCATAGGTTGCCTACCCCTGGGTTATAGCAATGTCCAAATCTCATATTCAGGGTGTACCAGCATAACTAGGACCTCAGTCGTGCAACTCAAACTTCCCCCAATGAAGCCCAAGCAGAGCTGAGATGGCAGAATCAGGACCCCAGGATCTTTTATACAATTTCATGTCTTTTGACAAGTTGGAATTCAGAAGGTGTTCAGCAGGACTTTGAAGGAGGTCCATCACCGGTACTTAGCTATAGAATTAACATAAGGCCATATGCTTGTTCCTTCACCCTTCCCAGGACATTTCAAAGAGAGATGAATACTGAGATATCCCGTGTTCACAATTCATTTAAATTCTAGGATGTTCTTTTGATCTCTGAGCTATCAGAATCCAGCACAGAATCCAGCACAGGACTGTTGGTTACATTGTCCACACTACTCGTACATATGTAAATACACAAAAACACAAATATTATCTCCCCACATGTCTTTTGAGGGTTATTTATTTTGCAGGATGTTTAACCCTTTCTAGCCATGCGTCACACTTGGCAATTCCTTTTGCTGCATTTATGTGCCCCTAATGTGGTGACATTTTAATGGGCAGAGTCAAGTGGCTAAATCTACATTCACATTTTGTTTAAAAAGAACGAAACCTCAGAGAAATTATTTCAATCTTTTTTTAAACGGCAGTGAAACAGGCTTTGGGGTTGTTTATGTTCATTGAAACATGATCCTATTCAAATGCTATAGACTTCTGTTGTTCATGAAAACACAGAAGTGAAACTGACCATCCCAGTCTTGTTGGCCACGCTGTCCAACAGATAGTCAGGATGGTGAGAAGTTAATTTGATTTAGAAAATGATTTCAGTTATACTAATCTGAGTTCTGAGTACTAACACAAGGATGTATCATCAAATTCATTCCTGTGGAGTGAAAGATCCCTTGAGGGCACTTTTCCTACATGCTGAGGCTACTTCATTGGTGTTGAAAAGACCTCATTTTTGGATAGTCCCATCTCTGGAAGTTTCTGACTATAAGGGAGGGAATAAAGTAAATCCATTTGCTAGTTGGACCTAGCAAAGAGCCAAGAACACAGCCTAAGGGCACTGCTTAAAAGCAACACTTTGCCAATGTGCCAGCAACATTGTCTCTGTCAGTTAACATCTTTACATATTAACCCGTAAGCATCGCCCCTTCCCCCACTTGTTCAGTCCCTGCATCTGAGTCGGTCGGCCTATTATTTTAAATGGTAAAAGCATGTGCAGCTTACATGCATCCTGAACACTCATGTCAGAATGGGTTGACGGAATCAGACTCTCTCAGTCCAACTGGGAGTGTGCAGGGGTTCTCAGTGCCTCTGATAGTCAAAGTCCATAAGGGCTTTGTTTACTGCATTAAGGAACTGTTCTAAAGTCATTGAAGTCAGTGGGAGATCTTCCATTGACTGCAATGGGCTTTGGATCAGAGACTATAGGCTCAGTCTTGGCAGGTGCTCAGGACTTTGAACTCCTATTAGCTTTCATTGGAGCTGAGTGCGCTCAGCGCCAGGCAGCACTGGGCAATGCTCAGATATGTTTACTGTGCTACCATAGGAAGTGAAGCACATTGAGATGTTTGGCTGTGTAAAACTAGTGTTAAAACATGCATTCAGTGCCATTCACCAGTACAATCGTGCTTCACAATGATATTCTTGCACAGTAGAGGCCAAACAGTTAGAATTTACACATGGATTTACTTCATCCCATGTGGAAAAGTCCTTTGGAATACAGGGAATGATAATCTTGCCGTAGGATTTTAAATGAAACTATCCAATTCTATTGCAGAGATGTAATTTCCTAGTACATTCCATAGGATGGTTCAAAAAACCTATAGAAAGAACTTCATTCTTCAGGTTTTTAGGACAATTCCTGCAGCATCAGATTTCATTTCTATAGAAACCTATTGCTTTCATCACTATTAAATTCTGTAGTAGAATCTACAATGCTTTACAAGCATCATATAGTTTTGGTTTTATTAAATATATGCAGTTCTCAGCATTAAACAGTTATGGCTGTCTGTTCATGGGTGTAATTCACTAGCATTTAACTAGAACTAGAATATAGATGCTACCAGTATGAGAGTCGGGTGAGTGGAACTACATGCTCTCCAGGTGCAGGTGGGAACACAGCCTAGTGGTTAGACCACAGGACTGGGAGTCAGGAGTCGTGGGCTCTACACCTAGTTCTGCCACTGATTCACTGTGTGACCTTAGGTAAGTCACTCTGCTTCTCAGTGCCTCAGCTTTCCTACCTCTCAAATGAAATAATACTGTCTCTCTAGCCGCCAGTATTGTAGTGAGGCTAAATTCATTAGTGCCTGTAAACTGCTCTGAGAGCCTCCCTGAAAAGGTACCATAGAAGCATTATTATTATAAATACACTCTGATTTGCAGCACAGACCAGTGCTGTACCAAATTTGTACTGGACTAACAACTGTCTTATCATACGTTATGAGCTGATGAAATACCCCCAAATTAAAGTGCTCAAACCCATTCCCAATGGGAGTTGAATTTCTATATCGAACTCTGGACTAATGCTCAGCTTTTTAAAAATTAAAGTTGGCCATTGCTTGTACTTTTTCAGATTCCGGCAACTTATTGCTGAATACGAGCCAGAGGTACAAGAAGTAGCCCGGCTCTTCCGCTCTGTCCTGCAGGAAGCCACTGAGAAAATCAAAGAGGAAGACGAGGCAAAGAAGCTTGCGAGGCAGTGGAACACAAAACACAAAACCAGCCTGTCTCTAATGACATTTAAATCCCGGACCAGGATTTCCCCATTCAGCAGCAACATCAAGACCATTTCAGAGGACGTGGAGCGAGGCACTGAGCCAACCAGAAGAGTATGGAGTATGCCGGAGTTTAGGAGTGCCAAGGATTACTGACTCTATTAATAACCAGAATGAGATTTGAGAGAGAGCTGGTTTGGTTTTTAGAACGAGTTAACCATTATCTAGCCATGTGTTATTTCACTTGCATCCCAGTTCTCTCTCTTTCTGTCCGCCTCTGTCTGGCTCTCTCTTGGGAGCTGTGGCTATAGTGACAGATGGTGATGCACATAGTCTCTGTCACCTAGCATGTTAGCTTTGGCTATAATTTAGTGGTTTACAATAACTTGATGGTCAATGGTCATTTCTTATTTCAGTTTTATTGTTTCTGCTCATTGGAGAACAGTTTGGTGCATGGTGCATTACCACCACCCTCCCAGCCTTCTACCTGGCTGTCTGCAAACGCAGTGCACTCAACCACGTGAGACTTGTAGCCCCATTGTGTTAAATGGGATTCCTCATGTGAACATGCAGCAGTGAGGCTTGCAGGATCTGACCCACCAAATCAGGGTCCCTGATTGAGCTATTTGAGACAGACATTAAATTCTATTCATGTATGTGCTATAGAGAAGCCTCTTAACTCAACACTGATTCCAGCGTATTTCCACTCAGTGTGATTGTAAAATAATCTGTCTCTTCATGCAAAATCGATGACAAACTTCCTAGAATGAGGGTCACATTTTCAATAGCAGCCGATTTTTGCATAGAATTGTGGATGCTCAGTTTTATGCATGCAGACTTTTTTGCATGTGCAGGTCAGTCAGATGTCGAACTACCAGCTTTGCAGACACATGCTGTCTGCATGCACAAACATGGACTCCGGCACATGTAGATACTGCACGCATACAAGGCTGTGTGTGCACATTTGAGGCTCCATTAAAATCCCCCGAGTCCCTCTTAATTTTCATTTTTGTTGCAAGGAGAGATTAGGTTATAAACCCAAGTATTAAAACCCAACTGGATCAAAACTGTCTCATATTGAGATACCCAGGCAATTCCAGTAAGTGCTACAGCTCATATTCCATTTAATAAGTAGATGCATTGAAATGACTGGCAAGGTTGAGTCTGAAAGCAGATTACTGGAGTATATAACTAGGGGGCGGGAAATCAGTATTCACATATAAGGATTTTTCTATGTCCCAGAGTGTTAGAGGTCATTCCAACAAATTGCTGACGTGATTTATTTCCGCTGTAGGGAGAGAATGTAGGTTCGTTTCATAATCTTTTTGTCCTGGATATTAAGAAGAGAGCTTTTCTGGATATAACGGGTTGATGGCCAATGAGGCAATAAATCTTTTCAAGGGGGAAAAAAAATCTCAGACTATAGCAAAAGAGAGGTTCTGAAATTGGCCTTTTGAAGATGCAGGAAAATGCCAATGGAGATTTCTGAGTGGGCCCAACCTGCCATCCTTTGGGAGAACTCCTAATGGGAGGACTGGCTCTGCTGTCTGAAAAGTCTCTGATGCTGCATCGGTGCTAACGCTTAACATCTAGGGGCTCTTCAGCCAGTGGGAAAACTCCTAGGGAAGGACATAAGGGAAAGAGGCTCCCTGCAAGCTTTGCCTAGGGCAGTTTGACCCAGATCAGCATGATGGAAGGCGGGTTTGCCCCACTCCCAGAACCTGCTCAGCACCAGATATTGGCTGGAGGTGAAGCTTATTCACACAAGGGCCCTGTGTCGCTGGACTCTCCGTTTGCCCTCCAGCCCACTCCCTGGCAGTGGGGTTTCCCACACTGGCACATGGCCCCAGAACTCCTTCTCTGGGGTGGGCAGCACCCTATGGGTACGCTGGAGAAGGTAATGCAGTCTCAAGCTATGTTCACTCAGGTAGCTTTACCATGACCCATGACAACGCTCATGCCCTTTGCTCAATCTCTCCCTGTACAAACACATACAGAACCACGGACTGCCTCCTGAGGACCCCCCTGGAGCACAGGGCAGGGAGGAAAACTGCCTCAGAAGCAGGATGGTTAGTGGAGTGGCCCTGTGTGCAGTGGCCCTTCCATGGATGAGTCCTGCGGAAACAATCCACCCATTAGCCTATTAGAAGGGCTACACCGAGCTATTGAGCAATTTTGGCTTACATTTACCATTGGCAAAAACAGGCCCAGCTTCAGCCAGGTCCATAGGGTCATGGCTGCATGCAGCAAGGGCACGTTTGGCCCTTTAGTCAAGCTTTAAAAGGAACAATTGAAGCAGAAACCTGAATTTTTCTTAGGGAATAATTTGTACTGAGATAACGTTAGTAGCAGAATAGCTTGTTTTATTCATGGGGGAGGGGGCGTAGCTTGTTTCGTTCATGGGGGGGAGGGGGTTAGCTTGTTTCGTTCATGGGGGTGGGGGGAGGTTACTACATTGGTACAAAGTGCAGCTTTGTTGGTAAAGTGGGTAAACCCTGTACTAGGAGAGCTTTGCTGGTGTAGTAGACTGGTATTCCTATACCGATAAAGTGCTCCTAGTGTGGACGTAGCTTCAGGTGGGAGGTGTGGGGGTGGAGTGGGCATGTGTGGATATTATAAAAAGCAGCTTTTGCTAGCTGTAGCGTGAGTTTCACGGGCTGTCTTTGGGCCACTCCTTCACGGGGCTGGGCTGGCCCGGTGCAATGCTAGGTCTGACTTCTGCAGCATAGAATTAGAACATTAATGGTGTGACTGACTAGAAAGAGAGATGTTTTTGTGCCCTCGAACCACCTTCCATCGCTTCAGGAAACTCTTGTGCTCTCCCAGAGTTCTGACTATAACTTTGCCATGCTGTCTGTTGAGAGAGGGGGCAGCTAATCTGAAACCCGCCGCACTGGGTGCTGGAAGAGAGCAGTTTGGAGTGCATGGGTCACAGACCTTCTTCTCTCACAGGCACAGGGACAGCGTCAAATATGGCTGCAGTGTTCACTTGAGCACTAGGCAGAGGAAGTAAGGGGGGGAAGGGGGAGAGAAACACCTCAGCCAACCAGCAACACTCCAAGGTGGAATGGGCAGCCCTCTTGGGACAATGGCCACCTTCCTGACTACTCTGCACGAACAGGGCCTGGCCTGCCAAACCCTTACTCACATGCCCAAAGCCACTGATGTTGCTCCCGCAGTGCTGTGGGCAGTCGGCAGAGTCCTCCTACATCAGCATGCCACATGCCCAAATCACAGGCTAAAAGCAGAGCTGGGGGAGGACAACAGAAACTAAGGCCAGGACTAAATCTTCAGCAGCTGCCCAAGTATGTGCTGGAATAGCTCTTACATCCGCTCTACGTGAACCACTCTGGGCTGAGTATTCTGGCTAGATGCCCACTTTTGCACAGTGCTGGAAATTCTGGTCTCTTATTAGATGCATGGTCCTCCTAGAGAGAGAGATCACAAAGGCTCTGGCTGCATTAATGAAACTCAGGGCTTCCAAAAATGAGATCAAGTTTGAGCTGGGCTACTTCCACTCGGGGTCAGAGAGAGCAGAAAATCTGACAATCAGATCATTGGTTTGTGACTTGGTGTTCTGTGTGTGTGGTTACATGTGATAGTGCATGTTTATTCGTTTGTTTTAGGATATAAATTTGGAGGACAGAATTAGCTTGGTCTTAGCTCTCTGGTATGTGTGCACTCACTGCAGAGGGAACAAGAAAACCTAAACAGAAAAGCAGTAATCCAAACACTTAAAAAAACCTATGATCAACTTTTGTATGTATTAGCAAAACCACCTATTGTATTAAATGCTCTTGGATTGCATCCTGTGGCACTGGAGTCATTTGTAGGCACTGGCATGTTCTGTATTGGCACCTTTAGTACTGGGTGTATCAATGCAATATGCGATGGATTTCTGAGCAAAGAGGGGCGTTGATATACAGCTGTTATTACAACACAGAACGTGTCTGCCATGCGCTCGTTCTCGTAGTAGGAAACTATATTAGTACCGACACCATCGGAGTACACTACAGACTTACATTAGCGGTAGTCCTCCCAGCACCCTTGAGAGACAGGACAGAAAGTTTCAGAGGCCTTGCTCAAACCCACAGCTGGAGTCCATGTCAGCCCTGCGGTTACAGCACAGGAGAACCTGGCTGCCAGGTCAATGTCAGGCCACTAGACCATTCCTTCTTTTTAACCAAGGTGTCTATTTCCCGGAGAAGGACACAACTCTTCCTTTTCAGCAGGACAAACACTCAGCTTACCTTTTGCAGAATTTTCTTTAGGCTTCCAGTTGAGCCTCTGATATCAACGGACTCTCAGATGCCAAAGTGTGGGAGAAAGTCCAATCACGGGGCAAGATCAACCATTTAGAGAGGAATGAATAAATGAAGTGCCAAATTCATCCCTGGCATGAATAATAAGCTGAGCCGACCATGGGGTTACAGCAGGGCTGGAGCTGGCCCATCAGACCACTTTCAGATGCCTCCTCTGCGTGTCTGAAGAGAGGCAGGACGAGGGGACCTGGGTGCGTGGCTGTTGTGCCCTGCTCCTGGCTCCCGTGAAGCCCATAGCAATCTCCCTTCTTGGCACCATCACAGTCACAGCTATAAAGAGCTCAGTTAGGACATGGCCAGCTTGTTTTAACTCAGAAACATCCAGCCGTGCCCCAAATTTCACAAACGTTGCTCCTCCTAGTCCCACCCTGGAGGAGATTTGCTGTGCTGTGCTGGCTGGGGATGGGGGAACAGCCAAGTCAGCACATGGGCCCATAAATGTTGCTTTTGCAACATCCATACACCTATTTCTTCCACAAAATCATAGAAGGCCTGATTTTGGGCCATTGAAATGGACACACAATGTTTTCCACACCACCCACTGACACTAATGAGAGCTGGGGGTACCCGGCCCCACTGAAATTCAGGCAGCAATCCCCACAATACATCTGCAAGGTCATCTTCTTTGTAGAGCTGAGAGCTTTAACAGCAGTAGCTTGGAGCTGCTTGACTCTTGCATCTGACGAAGTGGGTTTTTTACCCACGAAAGCTTATGCCCAAATAAATCTGTTAGTCTTTAAGGTGCCACCGGACTCCTTGTAGTTTTTGTGGCTACAGACGAACACGGCTTCCCCCCGATACTTGACTCTCTTCTGTTTGTCACAATGTTGTACACAGGGGAATCGCGAATCAGAGTAGAGAGCTTATTTCACCTCTGTGTTTGGCACTGGGGTGACCGCTACTAGAATACTGGGTCCAGTTCTGGTGCCAACAATTCAAGAAGGCTGGTGCCAAATTGGAGAGGGTTCAGAGAAGAGACATGAGAGTGTTTAAAGAAGTAGACAACATGTCTTATAGTGCAAGGAGCTCCATGTATTTAGCATAACAAAGAGAAGGTTAAGGGGTGACTTGATCACAGTCTGTAAGTACCTACATGGGGAACAAATATTTAACAATGGGCTCGGCAATGGAGCAGAGACCGCTATAACATGAGCCACTGGATGGCAGTTGAAGCTAGACAAATTTAGATCGGAAATAAGAAATAAGCTTTTAACTCAATACGAGCCAAGCAGCAAATCAGGGGAGGGAGGAATGTGACCCTGCATGACCTCCCCCCCCCCCACACACGTTGCCTCTGCTTGAGGTGGGTTTCATTGACCATTTAAGGCCAAACTCAGCACCCCTTCGGGCACAGGAAGAGCTGCACAGCTGGGCAGGCCAGGATGTGCATAGAGCCAGTAGGCGACAGCAGATGCCCTTTGATGGGCATAGGGATTTTAGGCACGTCGGCTCGGTATAGTCCAAAAAGCCAGGGCTCTGTCAGTTGGTTCAATCACACTGTGAGCATCGCTTTACAAGAGGAGGCTGGGGAGGGGGAGAAACGAGTGTTCGGCAAAACATCGACTATTGCATGAGTTGGTTATTAGCAGCCATAAACAGTTTGGGGCTTTTCTCATCCTGGCCAATGGTGTCTGCTTCTGGCCCCCTGCTCCCGCCTCCCAAGGCCCTCTGCACATTTCATTGGCTGCCTCGTCTGTTATGCCTCCGCTCTTGCTGCTGCCCCTTCCTTCCCTTCCTCTTCTCTGCCCCCAACCTCAAGAATTTGTGTGTCCCCCACCCAGCCCCACAACAACTTCCCCTTCCCGTTTCTCATCCAAAGCCCCCTCGTGATCCTAAACATCATGTGAGGCTACAAACAAAACTAGCAATTCAAAATAGAGCCAGAATCACCACGAGCCCCGCAGGACAAACCCAGCCAGCCACATGGTCTTATCCCTGCATGCCAGGCCCTCCCATCGTCTAGCAGCACTTGTCCAGGCTTTGTCTCTTCGGGCCAGGGACCAGGGCTTCCTGCCTGCAAAGTGCCATGCACGTTTATAGTGCTAACTAAGTCTAGAGAATGACTGAACAGTAACAGGCCCAAATCCAACGTGCCGTGCCTGTTCGCCACCCTTCCACACAAGCAGTGACCGGGGCAGCATGCAGCTGTTGAGATTTAAGGAGATAAAGAACTAGGATTAAACAACTGCCAAGGAGCTGACATTCTCTGAAGCTAAGTGGTTTACAGCTGTAACCCAGCATTTAAATCGTAACGAATCTGTTTCCAATCAGGTCTGTGTGTTAATCGGTGCACCTCAAAATGGGCGAGTGAGGAGCGGAAACTGATGGTTTTACTCTAACCTAGCGCTCATTAAAGTTGCTGCTGTGGTTGTATTTGCTCCTGGGCGCTAGCATGTGTTATTATTAACATTGTAGTAGTGCTTAGAGCCCCCAGCCAGAACCAGGGCGCCGATGTGCCAGGCACTGTACATACAGCGCTCAGTCAGGGCCCAGGCGGCCCAGCCAGGGGCAATGAACGCTTGGGCTGCCCCAGGAGCAGCCTGGGAAGCAGATAGTGACTCTGGGTGTCTCCTGGTTTTGCTTTGCTCCCCGTGCAATGGAAGGACCTGCAAAGCCCTGCCCAGTCCCAGCTACAGGTACCATGTGGAGTGGTAGCAGCCCTACAGAGCCTGCCATCCTCCTGGCACTGCTACCATGGCGTGGGTCGCTGGCACAAAGGAGCGCCTTACTTCCTTGTGTCGCCACTCGTAACTGGGCCACAATCTGGCCCATATATAGTAACAGATTGTAAACACGAAGGGCTGTCTCAGACCCCGATCCCCTGAAGACTTGTGCACCTGGCTGATTTTGCACAAGGCGAGTGGTCCCTCTGAAGTCGTGCTGAACACGTGTAAATATTTACAGGCTCAGGGGCCTCAATAAGGACAGCGATGGCGTGGGAGGGGGCTCTAGAGTAAGCAGTGGAGCAGGTGATGATTTATGAAAGTGGTGTGACTCAACTTTATAAATTAATGAATTGTGGAGCTCTCTCCTTTCTCCCCCCTTATAACACTCTAGTTAATACAAGGGGCACCTCCATAGTTTGGTCACAATTACATTTCAGCTCTTCCAAATAATCTAACCTTGCGCAGTGACTGGCATAGCAGAGGGATGGGAGAAAACGTGAACATGCTTTTCTGCCCCATGCAGCTAATCCTGGAGAGTATTACTTCATCTTTGTATCCCAGATGTGCATAGAGGCCAGGTCAGGGCCCCAGTGCACTGGTCCTTGCCCCCAAAGAGATCACCCTCTAAAGGTGCCAGTCTGTTGCTTGCTCCTCAATAGTGGAAGTCTGCCTAAAGAAATGGCTGAGCTCCCTGCTAAGATCACTGGTCCTGCTGTAATCCTGGAGTGTAGCATGCTGGAGTGACAGGATCCTTGCCAATGACTGAAAGCCAGGCTGGCTTTCACTCCTTCTACGCAATTCTAGCTACAACCCTTTGATCTCACTGAAGTGCCTGTTGCTGCTACATGTGCTCATTGGCCTATGTCTGTGCTAGGAAAATCTGCATGTGGTTATATTTGTGGTACCAGTGATGGAAGCTGTAGTGCAGGCCTGGGCCATCTCTAGCACAGGTTTGATCACACACGTCTCGCTTTTCCACTACCAAACGATGCATCAAGCGGACAAAGGCTGCCATTTTAGTTTATGAATCATTCATTGGTCCAGCTCTGCATTAAATCGAGATGTGATGCTGTTTCCATTGCTACGTGTTATTTAGCCAGTTCTCATGTAGAAATGGCAGCAGAAGCCTGAAATGGTTTGTTAAACAGATGGTGAACGGCAAAGTCCAGATTTCCAAAAAAGCTCAGCCCCCAGCACTGAGCCCTTTTTGAAAATCTAGCCACTCCATTTGGGTGCCTAAATAGGAACTGAACTCTTTTGAAAACCTGGCCCTTCATATTCCCTTCTATCTTCAGGCGGCCCTAAAGACAGAGCTTAGCTGTTTATTATGCTGCAGCTGTATTCTAGTTAAAAACAGGGATTTTGAAACCAATATTGGGTTCTAACTCTGCCCTCCGTTATCAGAGGTAGCCCACAGGGCTCTGGTCTCACTAGTACAACCAAAAGTGGGGAAATAACAACAAATTGGGTTAAAATCACAGGAAGTCATTAGAAAAGGTGCACAAATAAGCAATATGTGCTCAAGGCTTTGCAGGATCAGGGCCTTGTAGTCAAATTGCAGGGGTTGTTCAGTTTCATAACAAGAAAGAAAAAAACCCACTTGCAAGTCTTAAAACAGTCCCTAAGTTTCAAATGGACGATGATGCCCTCTGCCGGGGCACTTCAGAACTGTCACCTACGGAAACAACAGTATCTCTGAAAATTAAGTATTGGCAGCAAATTTTCATTTTTTAAAAAGTACAGATTCTTTTGCCCTCAAATAATGCATGGTCGATTAATTTAAGCATTGTGCATCTGTAATGTTGATTCTGCATCAAGAAATATTTTACACACTGCAAAGTAGTGTCTTCCCAAACAAAACAAAAAATGTTTAAAGTCTGAAAGTACGTTTCATTATAGTCATATTAACACCCACATCCCTTCCCACCTCAAAAAATTATTTTACAAAAAATCTACCCCTTTTAAATATTTGGGTCATTTTACAAGTATAGATTGAGCAAGAATAAACTTTATTCTTCACAGCTAAATAAACCTTCTTTAATCCTGATCTTCCCACCCCAATGACTCCACATCTATGCTCCTTTGTTTCATTCTATCATGGAAATTGGATATAGTTGGATATAAACAGAAATTTCCTTTTTTTGGTTTTATTGAGGCCCAGATTTTTCAAGAGCTCTGTGTTCAGCAGCTGTCATTTAGGCACCTAAAAAGAAATGGATGAATTTTCAATGGCAGTTAGCATCCAGCTGCTCTGAGGGGAATTACGCATGTTTTAAATTCTAGCCATTTCATTTAGTGCCTAAATGAGAGAGGAGCTTTTTTTAAAATCCAGCCTTAGCTGTCGGGTAAGCACTTTTGAAAACCTGTCCATATGTCTAAGTAAGGATTTCAAGAGGAATACATTTCTTGGGAACATTAAGTTGTGTCAGAGTTCTATACTGGTGTTGACAGTGGTGAGCTGGAGCCGGTTCGCACCGGTTCGCGTGACGAACCGTTTTTTAAATTTAGAAGCCGGTTCAGAACCGGTTGTTAAAGGGGTGGGCAAACTCCGGCCCGTGGGCCACATCTGGCCCACGGGACCGTCCTGTCCGGCCCGCCTGAGCTCCCAGCTGGGGAGGCTCCCCCGGCCCTTCCCCCGCCTTCCCCCCTATCGCAGAGCCTCAGCGTGCTGTGCCGCCGGTGCCAGTGCTCTGGACCGCTCCTGGGCAGCTCTGCAGCTCCGAGTGGCATCCATATACGCTGCCCTGAGCAGCATGGTAAGGGGGCCGAGGAGGGGTTGGATAAAGGCCAGGGAGCGGTTGGAGGGGTCGGTCAGGGGGCGGGAGGGTTGGGTAGGCGTGGGTGTTCTGGGAGTCTGTCGGGGTGGATGGGATCAGGGGACAGGGAGCGGGGCGCGTTGGGTAGGGGGTGGGGTTCTGGGGGGCAGTTAGGGTGGAGGGGTCTTGGGAGGGGGTGTTCAGGGGACAAGGAGCAGGGGGGAGGGTTGATGGGTTGCGGGTTCTGAGGAGGGAAGTTGGGGGCAGGACGGGGGGTGCGGGGTAGGCTGTTTTGGAAGGCACGCTGGGCAGTTCCCTACCGGGTCTTCGGCAGCACTTCAGCGGCAGGTCCTTCATTCGCTCCGGGTCTTTGGCGGCACTGAAGGACCTGCCACCGAAGTGTCGCCAAAGAACCCCAGTAGGGAACCGGTTCCTTAGATTTGGGCAGCTCATCACTGGGTGTTGGCCAGTATGAAGTTGTAGTACATAGTGTGCTATGGTATAGTGGAAGTGGGTGCTTTGAATGGGACACTCTCTGTTCCTAGTCATTTATTTCAACCTCTACTTATATTTTTTGCACAAGATGGGGCAAAGTTAAGATTGTATGGACAATGCAAACAGAATGGGGTAAGAGTAAATGGTACAGGATGGTATTCCCATTAGGACCTGGCTGAATCTCTTCCCTCTTCAAGTGTTCAAAATGTTCCTAAAATGATTTTTAAAAAAGGGGGATGGGGAGGGCTAGGAAGTTTGTAAAGAAAAAACTGAGGGGAGGGTGGTGGCAGCTGGATTTCACAGAAACATAATGAAAAAGAAGGTAAGACTGAAACTCAGATTTATGTTTGGAAATTTCTGTTTTTTTTTTAATTAAGTGCCAAAAGTTTAAATCTAGGGGTTAGCTTAGCTGTGATCCCCAGGAAGGGTGGTGATGCAAGGATGTAGGAAGCTTTTGTACATTGAAGAATGCTCCATACCACCCATTTATGTGCCCAGACTCTGTGTCTCTCCAGGTCCCCTAGCCCCCATCCATGCACCCAATCATTCTAGTCCCTTCCAGTTTCATCCAGATCTCTTACCCTACATTTCATGCCCCCCACCTCCAGTTCAACACAGCTGCTGCAGCAACACTGACCTGCAGATGAATGTTGATATTTACAAACCTTCAAAAATACTTTAAATGGTTGTACCATATGGATGTGAAAACAGCTGTGCGTGGATGCAGCCCACATGGCAGGCCTTGATAACAGGAAACGAAGATAAACCCATGTTGCCAGCTCTTGCGATGTACGGTTCACTTAAAGCCCCAACTCCTGGACGTAAGGGGGGTGGATGGCTGGTAGGCAGTGGGCTGTGATATGCAGGTCAGACCGGATGATTTGGTGATCCCTCCTGGCCTTAAACTCTGACACAAAAAGCTCAGAATTCATTTTAAAAAATATTTCCGTTCCTAGCAGAGAAAAGCTTGGAACTGTGACTAGGGTGAACCTTGAAGGCTCAAAAAAAAAAAACCCAACAACAGGCAAATAAAAAGAACCCCCAAATAATTATTTTTAAATCTCTTTCTGGGGGCCTGACTCAAGATTTTGAACATTTGGGGATGGCAATCCAGCACCACAAAATAAGAGAAATGCTATTAAGGCAGAGCTTCCTCTGTGCAGTCTTTCTTTACGCTAGCCCAATGCACAAAATCACAAACCCAGAGCAAAACCGCACAGAATGGCTTATTTACGATGGGATCTGAAATACCCAAATATTCTGCTTAAAAAGAAGTGCAGTCCTGTATAAGCAAGATGGTCAGTTTCCCCAATTCCTTCTAGCTTCTTCTTGATCTTTCCGAACTGGGTTGGACATTTTTTTAACAGGAGTCTGGCCCCACCTTCCACTGCTACCTCTTCATACCCCTGCTCTCATAAGGCAGGGAAGAGGGCTGCAGTGTTGGATCTGCAAAAAGAACAGGAGTACTTGTGGCACCTTAGAGACTACCCATCTTTGTATTTATCCGAATAATCCCCCAAATCCCCACTCCCCACAAAACAACTCCCCTCCCCCTTCCAAAAGCAGCTAAATTCTCCTCAGCAGGGCTGACAAGACAAGACAAAGGTGGAGTTTGTAGGCCAAGCCATTCTGGAGATATGTGAAGCCGAAAACAACATTTTTGCAAAAAGTCAACCCACTGGGGAGTTTCGAAAACAGCTCTTTAATTTAAAATTCTGATTTCCCCCCAATACTTCCCAGAGAAATTCTAGCCTTCCATACAACGTGCCTGTGAAATTGCAGGGACATTGGTTTCTTATGGGAATGGGATGGAAATCAGGATTATAATGAAAAGTCAGTTTCAACTTTAATGACCAAGAAGTTAGTGCTACTCCATATTACTTTCCACTTCTCCAGTACTTCTCATCCAAGGGAGTCAAAAGACTTTACACAGATAAATGTTATCACTCTCATTCTACCAATATGAAAATGGAAAGCGATTAGGTGACAGGTCAGTGGTAGACCAAGGAATAGAACCTAGATTTCCTAATCCCCAGTCTCCTTCCCTAGGCCTCACTACAGGACAGCACTTAAGCATGTGCTTCAACCCCACTGAAGCCAATGGGACTAAGCACCCACTTAAATACTATTCTGAATGGGGATGGACATAAGTGCTTTGCTAAATCATAATTCTCTAGTTATTAGAATCCATATACAATTTTTTAACATCAAATAATTTATAAAACTGGCTTCTGGATTGTATGAAGGTTTCACAAAGTCTCCTTGGCACAATGCTGTGATGTCACATACCTTGGTACGCTTGTTCAAACTCAGCCCCAAGTGTTTTTGCCTGTGCGTTTTAACTACGGCTCATGTATCGTATGATCATTCTACATATGAAACTCCCGTTGAAGTCAATTGCTCTTAGTACTGTTGCAACGTACACCGGGACCTCTCCCCCTGAAGCATGGGCACCCATAAGAGTGATTAGAAGTCAGAATGTGCAGCAATCTAGACATAGCAAGTGTACGCACTAGTGTTCAAAACATAACTGATCAGTGCCAAAGGAGTCCTTTCTGCTTCTAGTTCTGAAGAAAAATATTCAGCTGTTTTTATTACTCTAGAATATTTTAATTATAAATTTGTTACCAAGCTTTGACAAATGGTAATAAACACCCATGAGAAGGCTGAGTCTCAAACTTTTTGAGAAAGCAACATAGTGAAGATGACTGTTAAAAAAGATATTCATTTCTGTAGATGTACTATTCACAAAGAGTCATCGTGGTCTTTAGAACAAATAAAATCACCACTAAGAAAGATATATACAGAAACACCTAATTTTTCAAGCAGATGACCTGCTAGTACACTGCTGTGTTTCAGCTACCACAAACATTAAAGACATTTGAAATTATGAGTGTGCTCTGCATGCAGCTCTGGGATGTATTTGATTCGCTGAAGTACAATAATGTCATTTCACTTCAGATCAGCAGCAGCAACACATTTTAAGCACTCATACAACATTGCAACTTGGCTATTACTTTAGGATCTCAAAAGGACGACATGGATATTAATAAACAAGTTAGCAGTAACTCTTCATTTTGCCAATTGTAAAGGACACTGATTGTCTTCACAGCACAAGAGTCTGGTCTTGTCACAAATGGTGCCCTTTTCCCTGAGTTTCCTTTGTGGTTTGCTAGGCATGAGGACCGGTTGGCTTGGGAGATATACACGTCCTTGCTCGGCACTCTTTCCATTACAAGGCGGAGTTTAGGAAATCAAGGAGTTCAGCACGGTTTCGGTCTCTCTGTGGATTAGAAAAGCAGTTTTTATAAATCACTCATTTGTTTAGTAAACAATTAAATTTGTTAAGAAGTCAGCTTGGAAGTGCACGTTTCTATTACACAGAAACTTAAAGGACCACTCAAGGGAGACAGAAAATCAGTGAAAAGTAGTTTTCTCACAGAAACAGAATAGTACTCAATGAGCCTGACACTCCACTGCTTTGCATTCTGTGTAGTAATTTACACCTGTGTAAAGTGGATGTCAACTGCTACCAAATCCAGTTGGCTGGATATCGTGATCCCCTGTGTTGCACGGATATATATAGCTATACTGGGTGCAAGGCAGTGAAGAATCAGGCCAGATATGCAGCCTCAGGATGCCTTCTAAGGGTAGTCCCTTATACGGGTTTCACTCTGTTTTTCTGAAAGTAGCAACACCTATGTTATAAAGAGTCACAGTTTAGAATGTAATTTTATCAACAAAACTTTTATTGCAAATACTAAATTGTTTGAACAAGTGGCACAAATGTATTGACCTCATCAACAGTAGGTATCATAGCCACTATAAATAATCAGATAAGGAACTATGAAGTACCATCATCTATACATCAGGCAGTTTGATTCTTAGGATAAAAGTGGCAAAATCAAGTCAGATTCAGCATGACTTGAGGGCAGCAATAGCCAAACAATATATTTTTGACTACATCTAACCTCAAAATGGTCAGTGTAATATATCAACTATAAAGTGAGCAGTGATCATTGAACAGTTAGTCAATCAAATTCAATAGCACTGGCTAGCCAAACTGAATGCCTGCTGATTGGTGTCTCACAGACTGCAGACAAACAAGGGGAACTGCCGAGAAGTGTGAAAATATAATTTGGATCGTGACTCTCAAGCCTCCATTTAATTGTCAAAATTTAACTATTTCACAGCATCAGCCATCGACTTACCGCAGTGAAGACACCACATTAAGTATCAGAGGGGTAGCCGTGTTAGGGAGCATAAGCTTTCGTGGGTAAGAACCTCACTTCTTGAGGTCACTTGCATCTGAAGAAGTGAGGTTCTTACCCACGAAAGCTTAT
>NC_048300.1:42793210-42921754 GCF_013100865.1 Trachemys scripta elegans | reverse complement strand
ACTGGGAAGGTGGCAGTTCTTCCTCTTTCATAGAAGAGTTAAAAGTAAAACCAACTATAAATCACACCAATGGAGAAAACCATGAACCGGTTACGAGAAAACCGTAGCGAACTCAGGTCTCCTTACTTAAGTTAGATAGGCACCCTTTACATGTCTGAATATCAGAATAGTCCATGCACACATCATAAAATTATGTTATGCCCAAGGGACTAAAATCTAGTCTCTCTCTGGTGACCCCATAACTACATAAAAAATTGCACTCAATTTAATGCTCTTAAAAGTACAATCAGCTCATCTACACAATGCAAGTGATCTGGGAAAATAGAAAAAGATACTGTACTCCCTCTTTTGGGACATACAGACCATTTTCAGCCATTTACCTCTTTATCCTTTTTAGTCTTCTTTATTTTCATCTTAATTTTTTTCCCTGTTATCATACTGTAGTTTTCAGTCTTCTTTTTGTCTTTAAGGTACTAAAACGAGATCATGCACTGTGATACATTTCAAAAAATAAAAATATGCTCACACTTTTCTAAACAACATTATATTAATAAGCACATTTTATCATCATGCAGGGATCAGACGCTAACTTCCCTGTCCTGGAGAGCAGAAGCTAGGCATGCTGTGGCCAACTGTATTCCAGTTCCCGGTGGGCCTTTTATTTCATAAACACTTGTGCATGGGGAGGAATGGGAGGTGTAACAGAGCACTATTAAACAGACATCAGCGTATGTACCTTGGAAAGCTGGACAGGTCCTGGTTTCTCTCTCTTTTTTTTCTTTTCTTTCTTTTTCTTCAGCTTGTTCTCTTTTTTCCTCTTCTACAAGTACAAGACACGTATGCAAAGCTCATACTTCTCACAGAAGCACAAGAGAAAAAAACACAACCCAAATATGTATGAACTCACAAATTTCCTGCTACTGTCCTGGAAGTCACTTTTGCCATAGCTCCCCACGCCTGGACCAACTCTGGGAGATGTATTAATGGGGTGGGGCAGCAAAGAGGTTGATGTTTGTTAAGGCCTAGTGACCCCCATGATCCCAGGAAACAGAAGTGGTGGTGGGTTCCCTGACCCCGTTTCTGGGGGTCTGGTCCTCCCTGCCTCACTAAATATCTGAAATCCCTGAGCAGAAAGTGATAGAAATAAAAAGTATAAGACAGTGTAAAAATGCAGATTACATTGTTATATCTAACCTGCTTATATTTTCTTGATGGATACGACAAGCTTATTAAGCTTAAACAGAATTTAGGAAAATCTGTAGTCTGTTCCACATTACTTTCAAAAAGTTATCCTTTGTTTCTGATGTCCACAAACATTTGGTGGAACTGAAGCTAATACATTTCTAAACATAATGGTGAATTCATTCCTTTTTGTGCTGCCAAATGATGGAGTTGGTTGCAGAAATGCAGACTAGATGCAACGGTCTTCACTCATCATCCCATTATGGCATTTTTATTGCAGCAAAGCTACCACAGTAGAATTGGAAGCTGTTTTATACAGCACCAGTCACACAAGGTCCCCAAGGTGTATAACAAGAAGTTTCGTACCGGTAGTGCAGTGATTGCATAGACAGAGACAGCAGGTCAGTAATATAATTCATACCAGGGTCCCCAATTCCTCTCACAGAGTGTCTTAAATTCTACCTGCACCCATTCCAGACACTACTAGAAGAAGCTCCATTTAATTTCTCCTCTGAAACAGTCAATTTGTACATTTTAATTTCAATTCATTTAATATCACCACAGAAATGTCTCCTTTTAAATGAACAATTATGTTCCTTATTTTGATTCCCAGGTGAGTTTTAATCACACCAGAATACAGTAGCATCTAAATGTTTTTTGCCTGGATTGCTATTTATTTCTGTCAGCAAATATTTACCTTTTTGTTGCGTTTTTCTTTTTTCCTTTTCTTTGATTTAGACTTGGGAGAATCTAAGGAAAAAAAAAGGAGTCTAATTTACAATTTTAAAAATATGGGTTATTTTACAGATTAAAACACTGAAATTAGTACAGCAGGAAAGAGACAGTGTTGCAAGTGTGAGTAAGAAAAGAATACTTAAGTTTGGCTAAAATATATGAACCTTGACACAAAATGACGCAAAACACAAACTCAGTTTGCTGCCACCTTGTGGTAGAATATCAACATTATAAATCCGTAATTCACCACCAGTGATTACTCTGAAACCTTGCATCAATATATTTATATTATTTCAAACAAACACTATCTGTTTCTGCAGCTACTGTCACAAATTATGAACCTATCCAACATAATACCTAGATCAGTGTTTCTCAACTGATGGGTATGTGACTCCCAGTGGTTACAAAATGAAGTTACAAGGGTCATGAGCCAATGGAAAATTTTATTACAATCTAAAGCAAAGACAACCTCACTTCCACACTCGCCCCTCTCTTCCCCTTCAAAGTCAAGTATCCTGTCAACCACTCAAAACACACACAAATTATATGGCCTTGTTGTTATCACGGATTCATTTTTTATTTTTGTTTTTCTAGGATACGTAGGAGAGTTGTGAAAATGTTTTGACTTTGTGTAAGGGGTTGCCAAGCTGATACTCCAGAGAACAGATTATAATGACTAAAACTAAGCGATTAGCTCTATAACTTCTTTAGACTAGTAAATAAAAAGGCTATATTAAAAGAATGTTAACGTTGCAGTGTAAAGCGCTCAAAAGTTAAGAAATTCCAGTATTTTGGACCCCCTGTGCATTGATACAGTCTTTAATTATATAATTACATTATTTTTTCCACAGGACGCATTCAGTGCACAGGATGGACAGTGCTCAATGAATGGGCAGTGATGCATTATTTTGTTTTATCCTTGTTCAATGTGTGGCCCTAGGCCTTGTTTACTCCACACTATTCAAATCCTGCTCTTAATTTCCTCCTGGGCTTTTCTATGGCACTAATCACTACAATATCTTAGTGCTTTGCAAACATTAATAGTTTAGCATCTCTGTGAAGTGAGAGGGTGGGATCATCCCCATTTTACATATGAGAGAACAACTCGCTATGAGCTTGAAGGGTGGTTTCCTCAAGCATTGAGAACTAGATTAAGGTCCCCTGGTGGAGTAGGGTCTCTGTTGTGAGGAAAAAGGTCGGTTAAAGTTGGGTGCACGAATACTGAAAACCCCGAAACAGGTAAGTGAAAAGCTGTAGTAGCAGTCAGGTGGACGTTGATGGAGCTCAGTGACAAACCCAGGGTTTTTAAACTCAGTGAATGAGGTGTGACTCAGAGAGTGATAATAATACCTGCTGGGTGCACCAGGAATAGAACTGCTTCCACTTTTGCAAGTAAGTCTTTCTTGTGGAGGGTTTTCTACTATTCAAACAGCACATTCTGTACTTTGAAAGAACACGCTACTATGCCCAAGGGCCATCGAGGAGCCAGGTCTTGAAATGTAGTGTGGGTAGACTGGGGTGACTATTGTGCCCAATCCTGAGGTCAGTAGGTCTGTGGTCAGAGGCAAGCAAAGAGGTAGCCACAGAGGCAGGCAAATCGGGTCCAGGAACCATACCTGCCTCAGCCAGGTTGGTGCTCAGGAGATGATGACTGCTTTCTCTTGCTTTACTTTGTTTGGGAACTTAAGGCACAATGGCATTAGGGGACAGGCACAGAACAGAGTTCCAGGCCAATGGGTGCGGTGAGGGAGGCATCTCCTAAAGAGTTGCAGCTACATCCTCTCCCGGAGCAGAACTGCTGGTATGCTGTGTTGAACAGTGTTGGAAAGAGGTCTATCCCTGGGAATCCCCAGGCAAGAAAAATCTTTCATTGGATAGGATCACCATTCGTGGTCCTGGCAAAAAATGTCTGGTCAGTGTGTTTGCTATGGTGTTGTGCAGACCTGGCAGACATGCTGATGGTATGTCAATTTGGTGTGTTATGCACCAGTTCCAAAGTCTGTATTGCCTCTGCGCACAAGGACTGGGATCTTGTTCTTCCTTAGAGGTTCTTATAGCACATGGTTACTCTGCTGTTCATGATGACTCTGACCAAGTGATTCTTGATCTTGAGTAGAAAGTGGATGCATGCCTACCAAACTGCTCTGACTGATGGGAAGAGAAGACTCCTGAGGTGTCCATCTGCCTTGTTCCATGAGGTTCTGGAGATGAGCTCCCCAGCTTACTAGGGAGGCGGCTGTAGTGATGGTCTTTGTGGGTGGTGAACACAAAAATGAGACTCCCATGCCAACCTTGTGGGGATCCTTCCATCAACTGAGAGAGTTGAGAACTCTCAGAGGGATAGACAGCTTTGGAGTGGCTGTGCTTATTGGAGTGTAGATAGTTCTGGGCCAGGGTTGGAGGCATCAGGAGAGCAGCCTGGTGTGAAGCATTATGAACCTACAAGCTGCCATATGGCCCAGAAGCGGCAGGCAGGCCTCTGCTGTGGTTTATTGAGAATGGGTATGTGATGACATTTATTAAAGTTTGTGCCACCTTTAACACTACATATAATAAAACTTGTACTGCAGTCTTGTGTGCAAATTCAACACTTTATTTTAAACATGTAGTTAGTATGTACCAAAGTAAGAACCAGAAAAGCTGACTAGCAGCAATCAAAACGTACAACACAATAACCAAACTCGGTGCCAAAACAGTGGAAGATGCATGCTGCCAAATGACACGGACAGCTATTTCTGGGTATCCCCTGTCCCTCTGTTGTCCTTGGCCTTTCTGATGCATTTTATATGTGCAGGTCACAACTGGACAGGGGTGGATGAATACACAGGTTACATTTGTCTGTTCAATATGCTAGTGTTCATTGCCTTGATTGAACTTTTGCTCTTATAACATGACAATGTCTTATTAGTTAAATTTGGGCTCTAATATGCTCATTATAGTTTTATTTTATATGGAACACTTTGTTTCCAATATTTCTGCTTCTAATCATTTGAATCGGTTCTTTGTTAAATAAACCAATACTAGCTTTCTCTATAAACAAATCTAAGTCCTGGGTGTTAAGTGGAGCTGGTAAGCTGTGGTGTATTGTTCCTTTGGGGGTCCAGTGGAACAGGGGCCGGACCCTATAGGCGGATGTTCGGAGGGCTCGGGTTTGGAGCGTGCCTATCAGTAACCTGTCTACAGAGAGCAGGGCCTGTGGAGGCTTGGAAGGCAGTGCTTGTGTTGCCAGAGACTGGTGGTGTTGGGGAACTGACCCCCAGCAGGCATAGACAAGGCTTCCTCGTGCTAAGGCCAGGTGGTAGCGAGGTGCCTCACAACCTTGGGTACTCCCAGGAAGTGTTACAGAGAAGGCTCGTGAGTTACAGAGGTAGCCCTAATAAGCACACCCACCCTGGAACGTAACCATCTGGAGTTCCTAATCTGTGAGAAGTTCACATTTGTCACCAGCCAGTAACGAGTGAAAATTCCTCAGAAAGATGCTGATTTAGCACGGAGATGTAGTGCAGCCTCCTTACAAGCACCCTGTGTCCACGAACAGACCTGGCTGATTGCCAGCCGCAGGGACTCCTAACACACACAGACAGCCATCCTCTGCTGTAATTTGGATTCATATTTAAGGCAGCTATGAACTAAATACACACACTGGTTTTGTTTGAACAGCCAGGGTTTTTTGAGACTCAGTTTACAGGCAGTCCAGGCCAGTACAGGTGTGGCCTATTTATAAGCTGTGTTGTATTACACAAGAAGAGTACATGAGGCTATTTGTGGAGCCGCCACCTATATTCGTAACAATCAGCAAGTAACTGGTCTATGTTTCATGATAACTGCTTAACTTTTCTTCCTCATTTTGTGGGGTCCATTTTGAATCCCACGTGGTGCTGGAGGAAAGGAGGGTGGAGGATGTTAGGGGAATGGTGTGGGTTCCGCACTGAACAGAGGCATACTAAACCCCTGGCTTATATTAATAACTTCACAGGGCCATAAGCTGGAAATCCCTCCCATCCATACATTCACAGCAGAAAACATGGCAGCAGAAACTTACTAGGCTCTGGCACTTGCTCTGCTGCAGGTTCTGTAGGCAGCTGCTTCCCAAGGTCATCTCCAAACAGCTCTTTCGAGTACAGACCCAGCTGTGCTCTAGTTGCTCTGGTGGCATTGCCTCTTTGGTTACTGGCCACAGCACCAGGGTCACTTCAGGCGGCACCTGTGGCTGGGAAGTTATAAGGGTGCCATCCCTGCTCAGCAGATTGTCATACACCACTGTGGGCTCAGCGCTCATTACAGGTCTGTTGCGGGGTATGTACACCCCGTCACGGG
Organism: Trachemys scripta elegans; assembly: GCF_013100865.1. NCBI lineage: Eukaryota > Metazoa > Chordata > Testudines > Emydidae > Trachemys > Trachemys scripta. Next base: position 42,915,520 of record NC_048300.1, on the reverse strand, counting down.
TGCCAGGTCACGTATGGCAAGAAGAAGAGGAAAAAAACGTATAGCAGCCCATTAGGTCCCTTGTTTGTCACCCAGACTATCGGATGTGGTAGTATGGCCTAGTGCCCAGTGTCAATAAAGCAGCCCTTCTGCCCAGGGCAGCATGGCCCAATGGCCACAGTCAAGAGTAGCCCACCTAACAATAGGGATTGTGTGGCCTATTGGTCTGCTGGGGAAGTGGGGTACCAGTCGGGGGGGGAGGGGGCAGCGCCCAGGGTAGGGGAACTCAGACTCTCGCTGCTCCTCTGAGTCGCAGCCCAGGACCCTGGCGGTGGTGGGGGTGCTCACCACCGAGTCAGTGGTGATCCTTCCACAACATGCTGACTGGTTCCCCGGTTCACTCACTGGAGAAGAGTCTAAGTCCCCTAGACTACTTCCTATTCTTTCTCCCTCGGCGATGCGCCACGTTCCCCTGGGTCTCTGGGGTCCTCGGGTGGAGTAGCTCCTGCTAGCACGGTCTCTTCTCCGGGCTCGTCAGGCAGCCTGGAGTCCGTCTGGAACTCTGCGTCCTGTGGCTTATAGTCGGAACCTGTAGCAGCTCCCTGGAGAGAGCCTGCAGTCTACACACCCTCCCCTTTCAGCAGCCTGCCCGACACGACAAGTGATTAGAGACAGGAACTTCAGGCAACAGGAATAAGTGCACTAGCCTCCCGCCAGAGACTTGAGTAGGCATTCGCTGTGCATTGCACAGACGTGACGCGGAGCCGGGACAGAGGCGAGTTGGGCTGCTTCTTTTTATACTCTGCCTCCAGGCTGAGCATGCCCAGCAGAGTCAGAGGGGCAGGGCTTCCTCAGCCTGCAAAGCACAGTTAACCCTTGTGGGGCTGGTGCAGGGTAGGTACACCCTGTCCCAAGGTCAAATTCCTTGTAAAAGAGGCAGGAAGACAGGGAGTTCCCATAGGTGTCATTAAAATCTTTATGCATGTCTACGCTACAGACTTTTGCCGCCTCAAGTTATAACAGCATAAAGCCACCGCACTTAGTGTAAAGTTGGCAGTGTACATACTCACTGGGAGTGCTTGTTTCGATGTAGAGTACAGTGCACCATGAGTAGGTATCCCAGTGTGCAACTCGACACCGTTCAGTGCACTGTCTTTGGAGAAGTATTGGCAATGCATGGGGAGGCAGAAACAAGTGGCACAAGGGCATGACTGGGACTGCAGCATCAAGTTCCCATCAAGCAGTTTTCTCCATCCCATAATGCCATCTCCATCCAATAATTTTCACACCTATCTTGAGAATCTCACAAACCTGCATGGGACTTGTCGCTGTCTGTCATCTCTGACAGATGCATGGAGTCTGCACAGCTCTGCACTATTGTCATAAGCATTGCAGCACAAGATGCACAATCCTCTGGTATTTGCAGAGCCGCTTGGAATGTGATGATTTCCTGGAGGGTAGATTACCCGTGGGACATAGGGAGAATCCATTCAAGATTGTTGGTAGCATTCATAGAACAGCTGCAAACAGCAGAGTGCTGCTTCTGGGCCTAAGAAACGAGCACAGACTGGTGAGACTGCTTCATAACGAAGGCTTAGGATGAGCAGTGGCCACAGAACTTTCAGCTGCACAAGGCCACATTCCTGGATCTGCGCGCTGAGCTTGCCCCAGCCTTCAACGCAGGTGCATCAAAATGAGAGCTGCACCGTCAGTGGAAAAACAAGTGGGGATTGCACTGTGGAAACCTTCAACACCAGATTGCTACTGGTCAGTGGAAAGTCATTTTGAAGTTGGAAAACTGTGGGGTCCGTTGTCATGCAAGTGTGCAGGGCCATTAATCATCTCTTGATAAGCAGGACTGTGATTCTTGGCAATGTGCAGGACATAGTGGATGGATTTGCAGCAACAGAGTTCCCGAACTACGGTGGAGAGACAGACAGCACACATATCCCTATTTTGGCACCAGACCACCTTGGCACAGAATACATCAACCGAAAGGGCTATTTTTCTATAGTTATGAAAGCGCTGGTGAATCACCAGGATGCTTCATGGGTGTTGTTGGCTGGTCATGGAGGATAAACGACCTTTGCATCGTTAAAAACACAGGACTGTTCAGAAAACTACAAGCAGGGACCTTCCTTCCTGACCACTGGATGACCATTGGCGATGTTGAAATGCCAATAGTCATCCTGGATGACCTAGCCAATCCCTTACTTCCCTGGCTCATGAAGCCGTACACCGGCCACCGACAGCACCAAAGAAAGATTCAACTACTGGCTCAGCAGGTGCAGAATGACAGTTAAATATGGTTTTGGTAGACTGAACGATTGAAAAATATCTCAATGGTTATAGCTGCCTGTTGTATCCTACATAATATCTGAGAGGCAAAGGGGGAAAAGATGCTGCCGGGGTGGAGAGCGGCGGTGGAATGGTGTCTGCTGAGTTTGAACAGCTAGACACAAAGACTATCAGAAGAGATCAACATAGAGCTATACAGCTTAGGAAGGCTGTGAACACTTATAAGTCTCAGTCTGCCACAGCACTGGGTTGTGGTGTACCGTGTCTACCTGGCCCTGCTGTTTGGGAGCCTGTTAGCAACTGTGTGGTGCTTGCTGCACATCTACGAACAGAACATTGACAATGCACCTACTAATGGGGAGATGCTTGCTGTACGTTTATGATTATTACACCGTGTCACTGATTCAATGGGTTGCGTACGAGGGTACAGTAAAACTACTTTCACTGCCACCAGGCATTATGCAGCATCAGTCAGAAACTAATAAAGATAAATCATTTTCAAACAATAGAGTTTTATTGACTAACGAAAACATTTTAAAAAAAATCCTGTACAAGTAAATACATTAAAACCTTAATAAAAATAGGACAGAGTGTAAAGAACAGGAAGGAACATTCATGTCCATTTTAGCTACACATACTCTCACCTGTGAGAGCCATCGTTCATGTATGTGAAGCTGTGATTGTCCTTACTGTCCCCGCAGTGTGGAGTAGAGATGCGGCCCCAATGCCATGTGAAATGCTGAGGGAGCGTGTAGGGAGGCGCTATGCTGCAGTTCTCCATGGACTGCAAAGGAAGGCAAACCTAGGATTCTTGAATGTGGAGGTCCACAAGAGTCTACAGCATCTGTGTTTGCTGCCAGAGCATCTGTGTCTCCCTCTTCATTTTCTGATGGGCCTCCTCGGCCTTTCGCCTGTCAGCTCTTTCCCTCTCCCTAAAGTCTATGATATTTGCCCTCCAAGCCCACTCTTCATGGCCCGATGCAGCCCTGGCTTGCAGGGTCTTACTGAATACGTCATCCTGAGTCCTCTTCTTTCTCATCATTTGGCTCAGGCATTTTGCAGGTGTGGAGGTGCCACGAAGTGTCGGGGAGTCAGGGCCCTGCACCCCTCTTTCTGGGATTCACCGTGACTCTCAGCCAGCCAGTAAAATGGAAGGTTTATTGGACAAAAGGAATGCAGTCTAAAACAGAGCTTGTAGGTACAACCAGGACCCCTCAGTTAAGTTATTCTGGGGGGCAGGGAGCTTAGACCCCAGCCTTGGGGTTCCTTGCGTTCCACCACCCAGCACAAAAACAAACCAAAAAACTCCTTCAGCAGCTTTCTTCCCCCTCCCCCCAGCTTCTCCTCTCCTTTGTCCAGTCTCCTGGCCAGAAGGTGTCACTTCTTCCAACCCCCTCCTGGCTCAGGTACCTTCCTTCAAGGGAAGTCCCCCATCCCCAATGTAACTCCCCTGCAACAGTCCCAGGTCAAATCCGCCCCGCTCCCTGTTGCGTCACAGGAGGGAACCCCTCAAGGTCACAACAGCAGTAGCAGCAGACAAAATACAGGGTTTATATGTCAGTATAGTCATAAAAGCAAGCACAAGTTAAAATTCAGAACTCCCTTCCCCTCGCTCCCCTAAAGTTTTAAACACTTATTGACACTTCTGCTTTGGAGCGCTTGTGCACGGCCCCACTCAGAGCACCAGCCATGGGGAGTATGGCCTAACGGGGTAAGGGAAATGAGGAGGGAATTGCTTCGTTGCATGAAACTATATGGGAGTATAGGACAATGGCTCTGAAGACTGGCACCATTTTCCACAAGCAGTGGTGATTTTAGCTGATCTCACTCCTGAGGGCGACAAAGCCAGAGAGCACAGTTGCTGCTGGTATCCTCAATCTGCTCTTGCCTGTATGCTGCTAGCCTGTGTACTGCAATGGTACCTGCCAAAGTTATCACTGACTGGCATAGGAAAGTGTCCAACTATGGAGGAAGAAATAAGGCTGCCATCCCTAGAAAGCTTTGGCAGCAGATTGCAGAGTACCACTACAAACGTTTCATCAAGATCTCTCAGGAGGATTCAAGGGACATCCTTGTGTACATAAACAAACTGCTCTGCGTGTCTCCCCATCCCCTGCCAAAAGAGGAGAATGAAAAACAAATAATTCGACCTCTCATTGTTGTACCTTTACCTCTTCTAGTCTGAGTAAATTAACAAGAAGTCAACAGCAGTCTCCTGCTAAACTGGGGGTGCCACTGTAATGGGAAATAAATTTACACTTACCCGAGGTTCCGTCCCCTGCATCAAGCTCACCTGTGCTCGACTGACTGGACTGCAGCAGAGTCTCAAACAGGGCCTGGCTTGCAACCCCTGGTCACATCCCCTACCCTCCTCCTCAGTGTTTGTGGCAGGGGCCTGTGACTCGAGGTCCTCCAAGGAATCCATGGTGGTGTGCAGGGTCGTGATGAGGTGTCCCCAAGATATAGCCCGTAGCTCTTTGTAAAAGCTGCAGATCTGTGTCTTGGCACCAGATCGATTGTTGGCCTCTCTGGCCTTCTGATATGCCTGATGCAGCTCCTTTGCTTTCACACAGCACCGCTGCTGATCCCTGTCTTACCCCTTGTCCTACATCCCCAGGGCAATCTGCTCATAGATGTCAAAATGTCTACAGCTGGTCTGTACCTGAGTACTGAGACTCTGGGCAATGTTTGGGAAATAGTGGATGGCTTTGCAGCAATGGGATTCCCTAACTGCGGCGGGGTGATAAATGGCACGCATATCCCAATTTCGGCTCCAGACCATCTTGTGAGATTACACCAACAGAAAGGGTTACTTCTCTACGGTATTGCACGCGCTGGTCGATCACAGGAGTAGTTTCACTGATATCAATGTGGGGTGGTCAGGAAAGGTGCATGACACATGCATCTTCAGGAACTCTGGCCTGTATCGAAAGCTGCAAGCAGGGACTTTCTTTCCAGACCAGAAGATTCCAATAAGGGATGTGGATAGTGCCCATAATGATCCTGGGAGACCCAGCCTACCCCTTACTCCTGTGGCTCATGAAGCCTTACACTGGAAACCTTGAGAGCAGCAAGGAACGCTTCAACAGGTTCAGCAGGTGCAGAATGACCACTGAATGTGCCTTTGGCAGATTAAAGGGTCGCTGGTGCAGCCTTTTTGGCAGATTAGATCTCAACGAGGAAAACATTCTCCTGGTCATAGCAGCCTGCTGTGCTCTGCATAACATAAGCAATGGAGAAAAGTTACCCAAGAGAGGAGCATTTAGGTAGACTGCCCGGTGGCTCATTTTGAGCAGCTAGATACCAGGACTATCAGAGGGGCTCAACAGGGGGCTGCTTGAATGGGGGAGGCTTTGAAGCAGCATTTTGACAATGAGCCCCAGTAATGTGTCTTTCTTTAATGCATTCAGCCAGGCATTGTTTACTTGCTGCCTTGAATGATCCTTGTAATGACTGCTGCCAAAGCACTAATTGTAGTCTGCAAATATGACGATTGCCACTGTATAAGAATTTCAGCAGCAACTACTGCATGCAGGACACAAAAAGATTCCTTTTATTTCTAAGTCTACATTTTTATTAAACAGCAATACACAGATTTCCATTTCCTACAAGGGACATGACCCTGAGGAGTACTGTCTCAAATGAGGCTCTCACAGCTGTGTGCAAGTCCAGTTGTCATTATGAAACGTGTCCCTATGGGTCAAAGGCAAGGGGTACTGCGACGGGCTGGGAACATGCAAGGAATGTGAGTGGGGAGTTTGGGGATGGTATGGAATGCAGTTCTGTACAGGCTACAGGGGAAGTTGAGCACGGATGTGCTCTGCCTGCAGTGCAATCAGGGACCTCAGCATCTCTGTTTGGTCCTCCATCAGCTTTATCATTCGCTCCTGCCCCCGTCTCCTCTCCTGGCTATCCATTCTGAGCTTTTCATTGATCGTCTCTCTCCAAGCTCTGCTCTCGCTGTCTGCAGCATCAGTTGATTGCAGCAGTTCTCTAAATATGTCCTCCTTACTCCTCCTGGTTCGCCTCCTTATCTGATGGAGGCGCTCCGCCGGTGCGTAGGAGGTGGCCCTCAAGGGCACATCTGCAGAAGCAAAAGAAACAATAAACAGAGGTAGTATTGTGAGTGCACTCACAGCCTTGAATCATAACAGTTACATACACCTCTTTCTCACTTTCCCTTAGCAAGTACACAGCACAGCGAGAGCCCAAAACATGGTGAGTTTGGCCTGGAAGGGAGGGAGAGGGAAGGGGCAAGATGGGACAAAGGGTCTAGGTGGTTTCCGAAGGGGATCACTCCAAGCGCCTAGGAACACTACTCTGAATACTGGCACTATTTTTCACAGGCGGGGGTGATCAAAGCTGATATCTCATTCCTGAGGGTAACCAAGGATGCAAGGGTGCATCTCCTGCATGCATGCAGCTTCTGACCGGGTCCGTATGCTGCTCGCCTGTGGCTTGCTTTGATTCCTGGAGAAGTAATTGCCGATTGGTGTGGCAAAGTTTCCTACAGCGGGGGAAGAAACAAAGCAGTTCTGCCGAGGAATCTTCGGCAGAGGATTGCAGAGTACCTCCAGGAAAGTCTCCTAGAAATCACTATGGAGGATTCCCGGGACATCCTGGTGTGCATTAACAAACTTTTTCGCAGGGCCCCCACTGCATAGCTGCACAGGGTAATGAGAAGCAGATGCAAAGAGTACCTAGTGTTAATTTCTATCCCTTATCCCACTTTTATCATGTAACAAAATAAAGCAGAGCTCAATCTCCTGTCACCATGCAGTATCAAAGCAAAATGAGTACTTACCAGAGCTCCCCTTTCCTGCATCAGGCATGCCACAGCTGGAGTGCTTGGACTGGCTAGACTCCTCCGGAGTCAAAAAGAGGTCCTGGCTCGGCTCGCCAGGCCATCAGACGACCCTGTCGCATGTCCCACATCCTCCTCCAACTCCACTTCCTTGTCCACCACTTTATCCCCAGGGTTGACTCTGCTGGCTGCTGCCTCCAGTCTCCCCCGAAGTATCCAAGGGACTCTTGGTGGTGGAGGTAGGGTCACCACTGAGGATGGCGTGCAGCTCCTGGTAGAAGTGGCATGTCTTCAGCGCCACACCAGAGCGACGGTTGGTCGCCCTTGCCTTCGGGTACACCTGCCTCAGCTCCTTGATCTTAGCATGGCACCAGTGCACATCCCTTTTGTGCCCCTTCTCCTGCAGGTCACGAGCAATCTGCCCGTAGGTATCAAAGTTCCACCCTCCTCAGCCTCCTTGCCCCACAAACCCAACAACTCGAGTGTACTCCAGGCAGGAGTGCATTTGCTGCAGAAAGTCAGCATGGTCAGCTGTGCATTTGCTATGTGAGCTGTCCACGCCGACTAAACAGGAACAGGAATTTCAAAAATTCCTGGGGCTTTAAAAGAGAGAGGAGCGTATGCCTGCAGACCTGCAGGTCAGCAAAGTTCAAACTGCTGACCAGAGCGGTCATGATGCACATTGTGGGACACCTCCTGGAGACCAATTAGAGCAACATAAGCAAGCACAGTGTCCACACTGGCACTGCATTGCTCTATGCTTCTTGTCGAGGTGGTTTTATGTCGTCGGCGTAGCAGGAGAGTTAAATCGGAGGGAGGAGCATTGCCATCGTTTTGCCGATGAAAGCTGCCTTTTGACGACAAAACTGTGTAATGTAGACAAGGCCTACAGGTGTGGTGACACTCTGGGGCAGGAGAGCTATACATCAGTACTTTCAGAAGATCTCTCTTCGTACATCTCAGTAGATGCGATACAGGTTCTTCCAAAACTCAAAGATCCTCTTGCAAAAGGAACCTAGTTGGTACCAACAAAGTAGGGCACCATGTGGCTGGTTAGGATGAAGCTGATGTTATCAGGGATGGTACAGCTGGACGATCCATATGGTCCTTTCGCCCATTACCTGTAGAAGTGGGTCATGGTCAAAGACAGTTTCTTCAAGGAGTCCCTGGTGACTGGAGGACTCTGAGATGGGTACCCGTGTCAGTGTCCAGTGAGGCTGTTTGCTGAGAGATTTCTCAGAGAGCACCATGCTGCAGATAATCTTTGAGGATGTAGGAACCACAGCAGTACTCATACCAGACGCAAGGTATACTTGCCACCTGATTTCGGGGACGACTTCTCCCTCTTCTTAGACCCTCTGAAGCTGTTCCCAGGTCTCCGCTTGTTGGAGTCAGAGCTGTGAAAGTTGCCAGGGCACTCAGGTTGTCTGAGGCCAATATCCAAGGTGGCCTGAAGTGATAGCAGGTTTCAAGGAATGCTTCATGAGGAGAAGATTGAGCCTGTTATCCCTCAGATTCCTAGACCTGCTCTTAAAACCAGTGCAGACCTTGCACTTAGATGGAACACGTGACTCTGAGAGAGCTGGAATGTCCATCATTAAGGCAAAAAGACCTATTACAGGTCTCGCAGGGTTTGCAGCCTGAGATTTTGGGCACACCCCGCAACAGAGAAGGTGGAAGACAAAGAGAGGCCAAGGTCAGGTGTGAAAGGAGTGTGGGGGGACCCCCAAAAGTACACAGCATGTTTGGGAAATTAATAAAATATATTAAAAGGAGGTAAGACTAAAATAAGTCAGCTAGCTAAAACTTTGAAGCTAACGGATACCGCAATGCTGCATCTCTAGTTGCAGGTTGCTGAGAAGGAACTGGAACAGTGGCGGGTCCACCCTCCTCTATATGCTCTTGGATGGGAGCACAGGGATGCACATGGTGCAGATGTGGACCCCACAGACATTACTACCAACGATCTCTGATTGAAAGCACGCAGGCACACAGACACCTAAAGTGGAGCACCCATAGGGACACCTAGTCAAAGAATATTTACATATCTGCTTAACTTTAATCATAAAGACAAGGGGAATGAGGTAATATATTTTATTGGACAAACTTTTGTTGGTGAGATAGACAAGCTTTCGAGCCACAACTTTAATCATGAGTGCAGTCCCATTGACTTCAGTGGGACTAGTCCTATGAGTAAACTTCACACCTTTAAGCGTTTGCAGGATTGAGACCAAAATTCAGATTAAACCAAAAAACTTTACCTTGGTCTGGACCAGCAGGCAAAGTAGAAAAAAATTCAACTGTTTTGTTTTAAAACCTTTTAAATGTACACAATGTTATTTGAGATCTTACTTGTTGCTTTGAGTGAAAAGAATTTCTAATGCTGATTAGTTAATTTAAATGACAGCACATGCAGTGTGTAAAGAGGCGCTTGAGTAGCTACAGGAAGTGGTTACATGAAAACAGTCTGAAGAAACAGACAGCAAAAGTTGTGCACTGACTTGTACAATTATTTCCTGGTAATTAAGCTACATTAAAGTAAGTGTGTGTAGCAGCACTGTTAGAACGAGTAAATACACACTCAAGTGCAGTAATGACAACTTACCTCTGCCACTTGAACTGCTTCTGCTGCTTGAAGAGGAGGAAGATCTTGATGAAGAGCATGAGGAGGATGTAGTAGTAGTACTAGCAGATGATGTTGATGAAATGGACGATGATCTGCTTCTGCTGCGTTTTCGCTTTCTCTTGTCTTTCCCTTAGGAGAACACAAGGTCTGGTTCATTAGGTTTCAAATAGTGAGAACACACAAGCTAATAACTTAAGCTCAGAAAACACATTTTTATAGAAATTAAAATTTAAGACAAGCTTTGGTGAATCAATTAAAAAAATAAAACCATTGTCCTTGCCTTCTGTCATTTCCAACATAATTTAGCTAATGACAAGGCTAAGCAATGCAATCAAACATTTTTACTCATGCAAAACATAGTATGCAAATAATACAAGAGAGTCTTTCTGCAGCAGCTATTGTCCTAGACCAGTGGTCTCCAAAGTGGGGTAGGCACAAGAGGATCCTTCGGGGTGCGTGGCAGGAGGAGTGCCACCAAAGCAGTGCCGCTTTGGCAGTTCGGGTGGGCTTATTTTTGTTTGTTTGTTTTGGTTCGGCAGTTCGGGCGGGAGTCTGAGCGCCCTTTTTTTTGTTGCTTGGGGCGGCAAAAATGGTAGAGACGGTCCTGCGGCGCGGCAGGGGGTGCGTGCTCAAAAAAATTTTACTGCTAGGGGTGCAGTCAAAAAAGTTTGGAGACCACTGTCCTAGACTAGAGTTTGATTTCATGACTCCCACCTCTGACTTTCATCTCTTCTTGTGATGTAGCGCATGGTGTTCCACATTTCTCATCACGTCTGTTATCCATATCTAGTGAAAAGAAACATATATGAATATCACCAAAAAGACTTTCTTTGAAACTTACATGTACAATGCTAGTTGAGATCAGGGAATGTTTCCATGATCAAGTCCTATTATTTAGATGGGGGAAGAAAAATAAATATCAAACTACACCAGGATGAAACATAGGAGTAGTGTCTAATCTTGCTATGCCAGGAATTGCACAAAAAATCCCAAGTATGTATGAATATATATTATATGTACACACACACACACACACACAAAAATTGCATTCATACTCACCACTTTTATATTCATATATATAAAGTGTGTGTGTGTATAAGTTAATTTAAGACTGATGTAACTTGATTAAATCTGAAAAATTCTGTGAAACTACATGCAGATCATTGTTCAAAGCACATTTTAAAACCAATTTTGCAGACATTAAGTTTGTACATAATTAAAAAAAAAAAAAAACATGCTATATACTGCCTTCTATTCAGAAAACTCGCCACAAAGGGCTTCATATGCTAAATACAACACAAAACCACTGAAATGCGGCAACCTTTGGCATGGAGCACTCAGCAGACAGTACATATCACATTGCTCAACAGTGGCAAGGAGAGGGGGAATTTTGGCTAGGATACCAGGGAAAACACACACACACTCTCTCTCTCTCTCTCTCTCTCTCAAAAAGTGCCATGTTACCTTTAACATCCATGCATAACACAAGAAAATGTTCCCTATAGTGCAATCTTACATCAGCAGGAAGATGACCTGGATGATTTAGTAGGTCTTTTCCATCTTTAAATTCTATGATTCTAATAGACAGAATCTGTACTCTAAAATTCTCATCTGACATGCACAAAATTGTCTTGTTTTAAACTCATGGTTTTCCAGTTTCTAGTGCATTCTGATTTTAAAGCAGTTTACATTAAGAGATCTTTAAATTGGAAATTAATTCCTAAGAACATGAAGTGGTTCATTTTCATAAGTTTTACTCTTGCTTAATTCCCATAAACAAGCTAGGGAAATATAGACTAGATGGTGCTACTATAAGGTGGAAAAAACTGTTCTGATAGAGTAGTTACAAGTGGTTCACAGTCAAGCTGGAAGGGCATATTGAGTGGGATCCCACAAGGATCCATCCTGGGTCCAGTTCTGTTCAATATCTTCACAAATGATTTAAATCAGTGATACTCAGAGCTCAGTGGTTAAGGAGCAAACCAATGATCAATATTACCCAGAAGAGCCATAGTAGTGTGAATTCACGGTTTCATTTACTGTACTCTCACAGCAAAATGTATACTTATTTTATCAAATACAATTGGTTAATAACGTAGTAAAAGCATCCTGATTGGTTAATAATTAAATCAGTGTTTTAATATCATGTGCTGCAAAGAGCCACAGGGGAGACACAGCCACTTGCGGCTTGCGAGCACCTCAGTCTGAGTATTACTGATTTAGATAATGGCATAGAGAGTACACTTACAAAGTTTGTGAATGACACCACGCTGAAAGCGGTTACAAGTGCTTTGGAGATAGAATTAAAATTCAAAATGATCTGGACAAACTGGAGAAATGGTCTGAAGTAAACAGGATGAAATTCAATAAGGACAAATGCATAGTACACAGAATGGGAAACGACTGCCTAGGAAGGAGTACTGCGGAAAGGGATCTGGGGGTTATAGTGGATCACAAGCTAAATATGAGTCAACAATGTAACACTGTTAAAAAAAAAATCATTCTGGGATGTCTCAGCAGGAGGGTTGTATGCAAGAAACGAGAAATAATTCTTCCACACTATTCTACACTGATAAGGCTTAACCTGGAGTATTGTGTCACATTCTGGGTGCCAAATTTCAGGAAAGATGTGGACAAATCGGAGAAAGTCCAGAGGAGGAGAACAAAAATTATTAAAGGGCAAGAAAATATAACCTATGAGGAAAGATTGAAAAAAAACCTGTTTGCGCTTAGTCTGGAGAAGAGAAGACTGAGGGGGGACATAACAGTTTTCAAGTACATAAAAGGTTGCTACAAGGAGGGAGGGAGAAAAATTGTTCTCCTTAACCTCCGAGGATAGGACAAGAAGCAATGAGCAAAAATTGGAGCAATGGAGGTTTAGGCTGGACATTAGGAAACACTATCTAACTCTCAGGGTAGTTAAGCACTGTAACAAATTGCCGAGGTTGTGGAATCTGTGTTATTGGAGGTTTTTAAGAACATTCCTGATAGGTGGTCTAGTTATTGCTTAGTCCTGCCTTGAGTGCAGGGTGTGACACTATGCCCCATATTCTTCATAGAAATATTGTTATAATATGGATTATAGCATATCTAAGATGTAGGTTTTGCAAGATGGCTCTATAATTGGAAAGGTTATGAGGTACTGAATATGATTATCCTATTTGTATGCATGTATCATTTCTGTATCTGAAGTTAGGAATATTGACTATGTAACAATTACAAGTGGGCTTACACCTGGGGAATGCCCATGAGTCAGAGTGCAATCAGTTTGGATGGGCCATTAGGGAGAACAATAGGACTTTGAAGATGTTAATCTCCCACCTTCCTGAGAAGCTGCCTGGGATGCTACAAATGGCTTTTGACTCATGGCTGCTTTGACATGTGATCATGTCACCTGGTACTGACTCCACCATAGAATACCAATATTTTTCCTCTGAGGGGGGTGGGAACCTCACTGGCAAACAAAGCGTTCCCGCCATATGTAAAACCTATTTAAGACAGGGGAGTGACTTAATCAGTGTTCATTCTTCACCGAATACCCACTCAGGATGACTGCTGAAAACATCTAAGAAACAAGGACAAAAGGGGAGGGGGGGGGGAGGAGAAGAGATGAGCCCAGGCGGTGTCTGGCTTGTGAAAGAAACGCCTAAAACAACATTTAATGTGAGAAATTACTACTTGTAACCAGTTTCTTTAGTGTATTATGCTTAGTTAGTTTTATTTGCCCTGCTTTGATCTGTTTGCAATCCCTTATAATCACTTAAAATCTATCTTTTGTAGTTAATTCACTTGTTTTTGTTTTCTCTAAAACCAGTTAGTGGAATTCATAACGGGGTGGGGGTGGGGGGTGGGAAGAGCTGTGCTTCCTCCACATTGAGGGAGGGGGCGAGTTTCATGAGCTTATGCTGTATAATTCTCTGTGCAGCACAAGACAATATAATTTTGAGTTTACACTCTAGAGCAGGTGTGCACTTGAGTGCTGGGCAATTCCTTAGCTGAAGCCTTCCCACGCAGAGCTGATTTCAGTGTTTGTGCCTTTCTGCAGCTGGGTGCATCCCTACCTGTGTGTGCCGGAGGAGGCTTGAGGGCCCAGCTCAGCAGGACAGCGTAAGGGAGCCCAGGCTGGTGGAACAGGCAGGCTCAGTGGTACCCCAGTACGTCAGGTGGCCCCTCAGAGTGGGGGTGGGGGAAGAACCCATCACACAGGGGACTGGACTAGATGAGCTATTGAGGTCCCTTCCAGTCCTACACTTCTATGATTCCATTCATAGCTGTTTTAATGCAGGTCATTAGTACTTAGTGTTCGGCTGTTAAGATGGTAGGAGATTAGAGCAAAACATCCATGCTATGTGACATTCAGTCAACATGATCTCAGAGCAGTGGAGGGCACACAGGTAAAGAGACAAACCTGCCCTGGCATCACGCAAAGCAATGTGGGATAGCAGTTTGCAGACTGCCAAGCTAGTGGAAATGGGCAGAGCGCACACATTACTCCACACTAACTCAATACACAATGAACTTAATATACTTTCAAAGTGAATTACAGAATTATTAACTGGCCAATTAGTATACTTTGAAGAATTGTGTTGTATGGACACAAGTCACCTGAATGCACACTAAGAAAAGTTATTGTGGACTAAAACCCTGTGTAAACAAGCCCGTTCTGTCTGCAAATATAAAGTTAGGATAATACTTATCTACTTTTCAAAAGGACATATATATGAATACTATAAGTGAATGATTATGTCATGTAAGCTCTTGAGACGGTGCTACAAGGAGATAGACTTGGAAATTTATTTAATCCATTTAAATTCCCGGAGACCTTGAAGGGATGAGGAAACAATGCAAGATGTTGATAGCATCACTTAAATGCAACTTTATAGAAATAGTTAAATTAAAAGTTCATGCAAATTTAAATCATTTAAAAATTCTCAAAAGGAGGAAAAACTGCTATGATCACGATATAAGCTTATGACAACAAATTAATACTGGATTAAAACTACTCTCTGCATCAGGTGATCTAACGCCAAAGGGATCGCACAGCATGAACAAACTTATGCACCTTAAAAACACAGGCACAATCGGGCTAAGATAAATATTTCAGGGTTAACAGGTCCAAAAATGAATCTACTGTAATAATAAAAATCTTTCATTTTCCTGTTTTTAATCATAAAATTTAGTGCCAGGGAACTAAGAAGATTATGATGTTCAGCATTTATTATAGATTTTATTCAAAAGACTGAATATAGTGGCTTATGTACAAGTGCAATCCTGAAAAATATCAGAAAACCAAAATCAAGTCAAAATACTCTTCTTTGCTAGGCAACCTAATACACAGTGCAGGTTCATTTGCAACTGCAGGTGCACATGTGCATGGCTTTCTGAGATGACTTCTGAAAGTTAAAAATGTGCTTACCCCAACACAGCACAGCATCACACTGTGTGCCACAACTGTGAGCCTCACTGTTTGAGAGTAAGGACTGAGAGCATGTGGAGTCAGCAAGATTAGCTTTGGGAAGGGATATATGTCTCTCTTTCAATCCCTTTTTGTTAGAACAAAGATTGTCCTTCAATGACCAGCGCTTGAGGAAGCATATCAACCACCTCTCAATTAGTGAACAAGTCAGTGATATGCCGAACCACAATGTGGCCAACTCTAGCAATATTTGGTGTTTTATTTAAAACCCCAGCTCCCGGAGTCAGGTTATTACAGGAGAATCTCAGCTTCCGTTAAAAAAAGCAAATTACTGCTGCTCAGGGCAGTAGAGAAAACCATGGCCCCAAGCGCCCTCTAAAGGTGCAGTGAGCAGAAGGCAGCAGAGAAACCCCTGCCCTACGTTACCCATAGGGGTGGCACTAGGGACGCCGCAGCACTCCGGACGTGGGGTGGTTTCCATCACACGCAGGGTTTAGGGTTCGGGTCCATGGCTCACTGCCAGCCCCACTGCACAGATTGCTCCAGCTCCCCTGGGGTTCTCGCTAAACCTCACGGGTTTTAAGCTACCCCTGTGATGTCGCGGGGTCTGAGCCAGATGTTTTCAATACGGGGCGGGCACAGAGGGTCCAGCCAGTGAAACCTCCCCGCGCGACTGGCCGCGATGTACTCGGGGGGCTTCTGCCAGGGCCGCGGCCCGGGCGCAGCTCAGCGCCTCGCTCCCTCTCCCGGCGGGCGGGCAGCAGGGAGCTCCCGTGGGAAGCCTCCGGCCGCAGCGGGTGCCAAGCGGGCACGGGGCGGGCGGTGTAGCGCCGCGCGGGAGGGGCCGGGAGAAGAGGAAGGAGACGCCGCTCCCAGCACTTACCAGGGCCCAGGTCCCGCCTCGGACTCCCCACCTTAGCGTCCGGCGTCCCCGTTACCCGGAAGCACAAGGCTGACCCGACCGGAAGGGAATAGGGGCTACATCCGGGAGATCCGGGTGGGACGGGCCCGAGTTCAGAGCAGGGGGTGTCTCCCCATGGGACAGCCTATGTGCAGGCCTTTCGGCCCCCCCCCCCGTTTACCTCGCATATGGTGCGTGCTGCCAGCCCCAGCCCAACAGAGCAGCTGCAGGGGGCCACGCCCAACGCAGGGGTGGGGTCACGGCTGCCACGTTCCGCGCGGACTCTGTGCCAGAAGCTACTTGCGAATGAGGGTAAATTAACGGGCGCCGTATGCAAATGAGCATGTAGGTGCGTCTCCTGCTGGTGCCCGGCCCGCTGCGGCGGGTGTGCGTCAGCGCCTCCCGCGGCGGCCCGGCCCGGGCCTCAGAGGGAGCCGCGGAGGGCCTGGGAGATCCCCCCTCCCGGGGGCTTGTCCTCCGCGGCAGCCCCTAGCAGCGCTTCCTCCAGCGCTCGCCCCGGGGCTGCTGCTCCGCTGGGCGCAGCTCCGCCCCGACAGCTGGGCTGGAGTCCCCAGCCCCCGTTTTTCCCTATGTGCGTGTTCACGGCGGCCGGGGCAGGCCGCGATTGCCGGGGAGCGACGCTCGCTGCTGAGGTTACGCTTTGTAAACAGCATCGACACGTTGTCAGCGGCGCCTCGCCGCCGCCTTCGGCCGCCCTGAGTGCTCGCTCCTGCCTGTGGCTGCGCACGGGGGTGAGCCGGGGTGGTTGTGTCCGTTTGTGCGCCAGGGGCGAAAGTGACGTGTCCTGACAGCAGTAAAAGTCTGATCTCTGGGAGCCTAGCTATCGAGTAAAGCGAGCCCCACCTTTTATTGGCTACAGAGGTGAGTTGCGTTCCTGCTGCACACTCTCCTCTGCGTGTAAATTCCATTCCTTGGCAAAACGCATTGCGTGCCAGATTGGACAGTGTGCCTTGCTTCTTTACCACATATCCAATTTAATCCACTTTCCCCTCAATTACCTTACACAACAGTTTGTCACTAGGGCTGCTCACAGCAAGTCTGAATTTTTCCTGGTGAATTTGCACAGGGTAATCAAATAACATACTTCATATCCCATAATTGCCACTGACATTAAAAAAATCCCAATAGGAACACAAACCTAGTTTTCTGTGCTAACATTGCAGTCCACATGTCCGCAGCTTATCTATGTATATGGTATGGAGACTTCTAAAGATAAAAGTCAAGATACAAGAGCTATTCCAATCCCATTTTACTTTAGAGGGTTTTTTTTAAGCAGGTGTCAGGCTCTTCCTGGTCTGTCCAGACAGCTGGCATCACTGAATGCCCCATATTTAGAGCCATAGTAAGGGGAGTGGGAGCTATTTAGAATATATAATAGAAATAGATGTAGCCCCAATCTGAACGCGTTGTACCTCCTCTGACATACAAGACAATAACCTAGACAAACCTTAATTCAATAAGGTTTAACTTAATTCTGTAATTATTTTAGAAGTCATCCATTGTATTAAAATGCAATTGCTAATAACGTTATTGTGGAATTATATGTAACTTCTCTAGGAAACATAACTAATGCAATAGTTTGAAGTATTAGGAACTTAAAAGGACGCGTTGGGATAATACATATGAAATGGATTTCCCAGGAAATATTTGGGATGAGGGGAATGCAAAGGACTCACCCCTCACCTTTTGAATTTTCGTCATGAGCAGAAAACCATTGTCTGGGTGATTACCCATTCACAGTCTCTTCAAAGGCCCAATCTGGATAAATGACTCAAAGTCAGGGTTCTTGTTCTGCGCAAAAGTGTGTTATGAACTCAAAACCACAGGAAAACCCTTGTATGGGATTTTGAAGGACTGCTCACCTGCCAGAGCCCATGTTGGTGTTAGGGGTCATTTCTGGTTAGCCTCTTAGCATCCATGTAGGTTCTTCTACATTTTTAGTGTTTTCTCTTATGCTTTTGCCTTAAGAATGAAGTGTGCTTGCTCAGAAAGAGCTGTGTGGTGACCTATATCATTGGCAGTTACATGGTATATCGTCTCTGAAGAGAAGGCAAAAGAAGCCTGCTTGGGCAGCCTGTCTTTTGCTGAGAAGATCGCAGTTTAGTCAGGGGACTGTACCGCCTGGAAATACCCTGGTCAGAAGGGGGAAGAGACCCATGTCTCCATCCAAGAGAGGAGATGACTGGGGAGCTGGAAGCCGATAATAGGTGACCTTGCTGGACCACAGAGGGCGAATACCAGTGCAGTTGCTCTGAGCTGACATACCTGCCTCTCATAGATAGCTTGAGGATCTGCTCTCTTACACTTGGGCAACACTTACATTCCCGGTCATAGAATTGAGCTTGATGGGGATTCTCTCCCACGGGAAAGAAAGGGGGACAGACTTTAGTTCTTGCATTGGGGAAGGGCCCAACACCTTCTATCTTCAGCCTGGCAATTCAAGTGTGAACTTTACTGTTCCCATGGCCAAGCAAGAAGCTGGCACAGTACAACAGTGAAGTTACTTTGATAATCCTACCATGTTCATGGAGGATAGGCCCAGCAAAAGCTATTAGCTCTGGATGTCCCATAGCATCTGATGGCCAGAAGCTAGGACTTTACAACAGGGGATGGATTGCTCGATAATTGCCCTGTTCTATTTATTCCCTCTGAAGCAGCTGACATTGGCTGCTGTTGGAAGACAGGATGCTGCACTAGATGGACCATTGGTCTGATCCAGTATGGCCGTTCTTATGTTCTTACCATCATAACTAAGGCTATGTTTTAGTTATGGGTATTTTTAATAAAAGTCATGGACAGGTCACAGACAGTAAACAAAAATTCATGGCCTGGGACCTGTCCATGACTTGTACTATATACCCCTAAATCTTGGGTGTTGGCAGGGGTGTAGTGTAGTGAATTATAAACTGGTATGTGCAGCTGCTTTAGGATGTTAAAATCTGAAATACCCTTACGTAAACAGGGTGTTTTTTATTTTCTTTGTAATTCAAAAGGAGTGTCCTTTCTTGGGTACATAGCATAAACTCTGGGATGCAAATAGCTATCCAGTATCCCATTCTCTTCTGTAAAAACTGTTTAAAAATTCTGCCTGAAGTTGTTAACACCACAACCACTTTAAAAGGATGGTGAAATTCAGTTTATTCTTTACATATTTTACTGGTACAGGTATGACAATGGGATAGAAAAATGACAATATATTAGTAAAGAGTTATCCAAAAAGGCTAAAAACTGGTCAATAAATACATTAAAAACAAACATGTTACTGTAGAAATGTCGTATACTCTTTAGGTTAAATATCTCATACATTCGGCATTGAAAAATTTTTGGTGTTTTCCATGCAAGTTACAATTTCTCTTTTCTATAACATCTATGCTATGCAACATTCTTTCCTTACTAGGAACGGGATGATATCTAAACTCCACATTATAAGAAGTAAAAACATCTGAAAAAACAAAATCCCAACTCTCAACTGCTTTTATAAATAAGTTGATTAAAATGCAATCACCCTTAAAAATGTAATTTACTGAGCAAATGCTTTATAAAAGGCAGTCTTTTAAAAGGAAGCTGTTACCGTAAACCCAAAATGGGTTGCTTGTGCTTCAGCATATATTTCTTTAAATTATTTTAAAAACTATATTCATGGCAAAAAAGTAAATATAGTCAACAATTAGAGAACGAGAGGTTGCAGTATGGATTGGATGAAGGTTTAACATGCTTCAAAATCTGTCCAAGAACACACTAAACATTTGTCAACATCACAAAACCATCACCTACTCTAACCATTTGAAATGGAGTTCTAATAATACTTAGTTCTTTGCATGCTCAAAGCACTGCACAAACATCTTCTAATTAGTTCTAACACCTCTGTGATGCAAGTATTATCCCCATTTTACAGTTGGGGAAATGGAGGCCGAGGGAGTTAATTGACTTGCTCAAGTCCAGACCATGCCCTCCCATCTCTCTGAGTTCTATAATACTTTCACTATAATATATCACTTCCATCAGTCCTAGTAGTCATTATTCATATTACATCATTTTGAAAGTTACAGCACAGATGTTACTGTAAAAAAAAAAAATCAACATTAGATCCACTTTAATGCACCATGTTGAGTCATAAAGTTCTGGCATGCTGCACCTTTTTAAACACATGCCCATTCTTTTCAAAACAAAGTATTAAAGATATAAGATCAAATTCTGCTCTCTAGTACAGGTGCAACAGTTATTAAACTCAGTGAGAATTGCAGTTGTACAACAGATAACAGAATCTGGCCCATAGCATCTGTCCCTGGGAACATCTATAATCCCCACAGTGGCCCAGTATATACTGGCACAGTACCACAGTAGCATCAAAACAGAAATATACCACTAAGATGTGGAAACGTAGCAGCATGTAAGGAGAACTTTCCAATTTTAACAATATGCCTATCTGGACCATGTCCCATAATCCACCTGAGAACGCTGGAAGTTAAATTTCTACCAGTCTGGAAATTTCATCTAAGACAACAAAGGCAAAAATATGTTTTATGCCAATTACCTAAAGCTACAGCATTCAGCCTATATTAAGATTTTCATATGAAATGTCAGGGCACATTAGTGATTTTACCCGTTCTTGTCCTTTTCCTGCATTTTCTACCTAGTTCCCTACAGTCCTTGCTCCACTTTAGTTTTTGTCCTCTCGCCACAAGCTTACTCCAAATCCTTCCTGATGTCTTGCTGCCTTTTCAGAAGAGCCTCTAAGTTTGCCCCCACTGTTGGGCTGCAGGAGCAACTAATTACATTTCCATATCTAGCTATCTGATTTGCAAGTGAAGACAGACATCTAAATTCTATTACTTGTACCACAAAATGATTATGGATGCACAATTAGAGCCCTCTTAAAAGTGTCCATAAAGCTTTTGCAAGGCACACATGCACTTGTCCCCACTCCTTCCTTGATAGTAGTTCCTGTAATCCGCAGTGTCTGAACCTGGCTTGTTTACGCAGCCAGTTTCTCCCCTAAACCCATACCCAGGTATACATTCACCTGCAATGGAGGGGGAACTCAAAGCAAAATTCCCAGCTGTCCCACTTCATCTGAGCTGCAAAACAGAGCCTGAAAGAAATGAGGGTCAAATTCCTAAAGTGCAGAGTACCCACAGTTGGGGCTGGATTTTCATGAGAACTCAGCTCCCAGTCAGGCCCCCTAGATTGTGAGCTTTTTGGGGGCAGACACAGGCTTTATGTTCTGTGTTTGTACAGCACCTAGCACAGCGGGGGTCCTGCTACGTGACAACAGCCCCAAGCTCTATGATAATATAAATTCTAGTAAATGAAGTGGTCAGATTTCCAGACGTACTCAGCAACTAGCAATTCCTTTTGAGGGCTGCTGGGTATGGAGCACTTTTGAAAAGCTCATTCTTTATTTAAAGTAGGGCTGTCAAGCGATTAAAACAATTAATAGCGATTAATTGCACAATTAATCGAACAGTTAATAATAGAATACAATTTATTTAAATATTTTTGGATGTTTTCCACATTTTCCAATATATTGATTTCAATTACAACACAGAATACAAAATGTACAGTGCTCACTTTATATTTTTTATTACAAATATTTGCACTGTACAAAACAAAATAAATAGTATTTTTCAATTCACCTAATACAAGTACTGTAGTGCAATCTATCATGAAAGTTGATCTTACAAATGTAGAATTAAGTACAAAAAATAACTGCATTCAAAATAAAACAATGTAAAAGTTTAGAGCCTGTAAGTCCACTCAGTCATAGTTCTTGTTCAGCCAGTCGCTCAGAGAAACAAGTTTGTTTACATTAGGCAGAGATAATGCTGCCCGCTTCTTGTTCACAATGTCACCTGAAAGCGAGAACAGGTGTTTGCATGGCACTGTTGTACCCGGCATCGCAAGATATTTACATGCCAGATGCATTAAAGAGTCATATGTCTCTTCATGCTTCAACCACCATTTCAGAGGACACATGTGCATGCTGATGACAGGTTCTGCTCTACGATAATCCAAAGCAGTGCGGACCAACGCACGTTCATTTTCATCATCTGAGTCAAAAGCCACCAGCAGAAGGTTGATTTTATTTTTGTTGGTTCGGGTTCTGTAGTTTCCGCATCAGAGTGTTGCTCTTTTAAGACTTCTGAAAGCATGCTCCATACTTCGTCCCTCTCAGATTTTGGAAGGCAATTCAGATTCTTAAACCTTGGGTCAAGTGCTGTATCTATCCTTAGAAATCTCACATTGGTACCTTCTTTGCGATTTGTCAAATCTGCAGCGAGAGTGTTCTTAAAATGAACATGTGCTGAGTCATCATCCGAGACTGTTATAACATGAAATATATGGCAGAATTCGGGTAAAATAGAGCAGGAGACATACAGTCCTCCCCCAAGAAGTTCAGTCACAAATTTAATTAACGCATTATTTTTTAAACGAGCATCATCAGCATGGAAGCATGTCCTCTGGAATGGTGGCCGAAGCATGAAGGGGCATACGAATGTTTAGCCTATCTGGCATGTAAATACCTTGCAATGATGGCTACAAAAGTGCCATGCGAACCCCCTGTTCTCACTTTCAGGTGACATTGTAAACAAGAAGCAGGCAGCATTATTGCCCGTAAATGTAAACAAACTTGTTTGTCTTAGTGAATGGCTGAACAAGAAGTAGGACTGAGTGGACTTGTAGGCTCACTTTTTTGTTTTTAGTGCAGTTATGTAACACACACCAAAAAAATCTATATTTGTAAGTTGCACTCTCACGATAGAGAGATTGCACAACAGTACTTGTATGAGGTGAATTGAAAAACACTTTCTTTGGTTTGCCATTGTTACAGTGTAAGTATTTGTAATAAACAATATAAAGTGAGCAGTCTACTTTGTAAACTGTGTTGTAATTTAAATCAATATATTTGAAAATGTAGAAAAACATCCAACATATTTAATAAATTTCAATTGGTGTTCTATTGTTTAACAGTGCGATTAAAATTGTGATTAATGTTTTTGAGTTAATCGCATGAGTTAACTGCGATTAGTCAACAGCCCTAATTTAAAGCAAAGGTTCCCCACACACATCCTCTTTTCTCCGTCTTTGGGGAATACTGCATGTTAGCAGGAACTCTTCAAGTGCAGTTTTCCAAAGTTCTGAGCCACTGCAGGGCTGATAAGCCACCAAAAAAAAAAAAAAAAAAAAAAAATATCCTCCACAGGCAGCAGAGGAGCAAAAGTTTCAGAGCTTTTGCCCCTGCCTTCCAGCAGTAGACTCAACTGGTCTGCTACTCTTGTAGGTTAGTAGATGAGCTGAGAACCCCAATAACGACCAAATCTTGGGAGGCGATAAACACCAGCAGCTTCCATTGACTTCTAATGGGGACTGGGGATGCTCATCACAAATGAGGGGAGTGGGATAGCTCACTGGTTTGAGCATTAGCTTGCTAAACCCAGGGTTGTGAGTTCAATCCTTAGGGGGGCCATTTCAAAATCTAGGGCAAAAATCTGTCTGGGGATTGGTCCTGCTTTGAGCAGGGGGTTGGACTAGATGACCTCCTGAGGTCCCTTCCAACCCTGATATTCTATGATTCTATGACGTCAGGATCTGGCCCAAAGCACTGAGCAGGAACATAGGGGACACTAATGACATCACTGGGACTTGTGGGTGCTCAGCACAGCTGAGTAAGCAGGCCAGAACTATAAGACATCTTCATCCAGACTTTCCAATAACTAGGAGCTCTGAAATTCCTGGCTAGGTTTTTCCTACCTGGCTCAGCTTTTCTCCCTCGGTTTTTAAAAGTCAGGGTGCTGCTGGGATCAGGATTCATCTCTTCATATTCAGGCAGTGTTGAAATGATTCCCTCGCAAAACCACGAGAAATGCACCTAGACACCTCTATGATGGGAGCCCTATTGATGTTTATAAGTCACTGGAACCACAAATTTGCCTGGGTTCCAAAGGGCCTACTGTAGTTTCATCTTAAAATGCCAGTCTTGAGATGTGAGCCAAGCATTCACTCCCAAAATATATTGAACAGAGTCAAAATACTGGTTTGAATACATTGATCTGGTTCACACCATCAAATTGGACTTACGGATCCCCTAAATACAGTATCGAAAAAGTAAAAAAGAAAGAAAGGTTGGTGCTTTGGCAACTCAGTAGCTATTATGCAGTCAAAAATATAGTTGGACTAGTGGCAATTCACTGTTGTATGAAATTGGCCAATAGTCACCGAGAGAAGGCATTTCTTTATAGTTAAAACAGTAATGTCTTCCAGGTACTTCATAATTCCTCTAGGTCAGTTAAATCCACAACAACTTTCATGAACAAAGTGTCATCTTTGACATAAGTGTTCTTTACATTCTCCAGCACAGTGTGCGCCACAAACCTTGGGCATCCAGAGGCAATATTCATCTCTCCATCTGGCCTTTTGAAACTGCTGCTGTTAGGGTCGGCTCTGAAGACTTCCACAATGTGATTTTTTTTCCCACTTTGGTCTAGAAGCATAAGTGTAACTTTTTGCTTGAAAGGCCATGGTAGCAACGAGTCAAACTCCCCTCTCATCACTACGAAGTATAGGGAGACATGCGTCCCTTTTCCTGAGCCATCCCCATTCAGATATGCTCTTGCACATAACCTGTACCCACAGCGGCTGGTATAAAAAGGCTGGCTGAATATAGAGACAGTGCGGCCTTCCATGGCTTCTTTTTTCTTCATCTTGTAGTCCATGATTTTCCAGATTAGTTTTCCATTGTAACATGTGCCTTCCAAAAGCTTAAACCGCTCTTCGTTTTTATTGAGATGTGCTTTGTGAATACTGATGTGGACATCATGTTCAGTGGTCTGGCCTTCCAAAACAACTGGGGAAGAAAGACACACGAAACATCCAGTTAAGGGAAATGGTCATTGAGACAAAGTGAATTACAGACGAGGGGACAGTAACAACTAAGTGGCTAGAGCCCAGCATTTAGAAATAACTGGGGAATCACAGGAACTACACAAGACAATTAACTTTGTGGCACTGGCCATTGCAGTGAGTCTGTTGCCATTAACATACTTTGAGTCAAGAGAATCCTCTTAATTCCCCCATTTGAAGACTGCAGACACACATGCATCTTGCAGATGTGACAGAGATGCAAACTTTGGATTTGGATCCCAACTTCCTTCAAGTTTGGGTGTGTTTAGCTATATGAAGTTTTGGTTCAGATCTGTCGGAAACACACATCTGTCTTCTAGTCATTTATTCTAAAAGCATTTCTTTGTAATTAAAACAGTCGTGTTCCAGGTACTTTTCATAATTCCTCTTGGTCAGTTAAATTCACAGCTTTCAAGAATGGAGTGTCATCTTTGCATTCTCCAGCACAATGAGTGCCACTGATTACTCTAATAGTTTATGCTAATATTTTCAGGTTGTAGCAGGGAAAAAAACCTGACACTATGGGACCTAATTCTGAGCTCACAAGTGAGAGTGAGGAATAACACCATAGAAGTGAAAGGAGAACCAAGCCCCATGTGTCCTACAATAGCAGAGCATTACAGGCTGCACCACAAAAGCAGCTTACATAAAACTCTTTTGTACATAAATTTCCTGAACCGGACCTAACAACGACGACGACAACAAAAGGAGCCCACTGGAATTTAAGGAAACAGGGTAACCAATAGCAGCATAAGTACAGTGGAAGTTACCAAAAAGTGTAATCTTCCTGTAGTAAATTTACCCTGATACTGTGCAGACTAATGTTTTTAACTTCAGAATCCTATAATAACTTCACTGTAGAATTATTACACTTTTTGATAACTGCCACTGCAGTTACAAACATTGTCACCTAAAGGGCTGTGCACCAAGAACTCTGGTCAGTAAAAGAAGGGTGGACAGAGGGCACAATTCAATGCAAGTTATTGCAAAGGTTTACCTGTCATCCATGAATATCAAGGACATTTATCACAGAAACAACAACATAGTTTTGGTTAAGCTTTTTGTTAAGGCTGATGTTCATCTTGAAGAGCCTCATCAGGCTAATGTGTGCAAACAAGTTGATGGGGAAGTGATCTAAACTGATAAACAACATCACAGCCTCTAGTAACACCAGTTTTTACTCAAAAAATACAAAACAAAAAAATATGAGCATACCTAAACGCTGGTCATATGTCTCCATAAAGGCAATCTTCTGCTTTATATTTTCAATTGTCTCCAGCAGTGGCCTCAGGTCAAATTTACTTTGCTGCTGGTTTGACATTTGTATTAGCTGCCTCACTTGTGTTTCCAGCCATGCAGATTTATCAATATGACTGGCAAGAGTCTTGAAGTTTAATGCAGGAGTAGGGGAATGAACACACATTAATAAAATTAATCATTTCATTTCAGATTTTAAAATGTCTTTGTACAACAGTAATATTGACTACATATTACATTCAAGAATATCATTGTTTGCCTTTGGAATACTTCAAATGTTTCCTCATGATTAATTCAACATTCATTCACTAAGAATCAATTTCTAATTCATTACCATTCACCATTTATTACCTTCATTTCAACTGATTTCATTACTATAATTTACATCAGTATAACTGAAATTGGAAACTGGTCCTATGAGTCTTATTCAGCATGCCTTACTCTGGTCGAACTCCCATGGAACTCCCACATTAATTATAATGGGAAGGCTGTATATATTTTATTTTAAAAAACAATAGTGATTTAAATCCATATATGGGGCACAGTGCACTCCAGAGATTAATCCAAATTCATGCAATAAATGGCTTTGAAAGCTGGTGTTTGCTATTGTCCTGGCATCAATTACAACTATTGCTGGATAATTGTATTCCAGGCCATAAAAAAGCAATTTGTCAGAAAGATCAAGTAAATATCTCACCTGGGTGTTTACCATCAAATTGCTGTTTTTACCAAGCAGCTGTGTAAACTGTCTGAAATCCTTTTCACACTTTTTAACTGTGTCTGCTAGCTGTTGGATTTTAATCTCTTTAAATTCCAAACTCTTATATAGGTCAGATATCTAAACAATGGAAAATGAAGAGTGAAAACTCAAGACTATCCAAAGCATAAAGGAAATAGATTAAAATGTATGGAAGCTATATAGGTACACCTGGAAAGGTTTATTGATGAGACTGCACCAACATAGCTAGATATAGCAACTATTTTCCTATTTTAAAACGTTAACCCAAAATCCCTGGATGGGGCAGTGGTGGGGATGGAATCCCTGCCCGTGTGTGTAAAAACCATGAGCTTTTATTGGCTTAGCTAAAGAACCAGATTTTTTAGTTCAAATGCTGTAGGAGACCTAGCCTCTAGAGGGAGACAGAGAACCAAACTGTGTTAGGATGGATTAAAAATGCATTGCACTAAAATTATTGGCACCTAGTCAGTCTAACAGATGAGTTAGGGGGAAGCACTGGCTCCAAATACTGCAGTAATGTGCTACATAGTAAATGATTCAAAATTCTACAGTTTTTGCTCCTTTGTTTTTAAATAAACACAGACATTGGTCTGAATTCATTCGGAGGTTTATATCTG
Source organism: Trachemys scripta elegans (assembly GCF_013100865.1). Classification (NCBI taxonomy): domain Eukaryota; kingdom Metazoa; phylum Chordata; order Testudines; family Emydidae; genus Trachemys; species Trachemys scripta. The sequence continues at coordinate 42,887,961 of NC_048300.1, read as the reverse complement.
CTTCTGCTGATACAAACCCCAGGTGCTGGGTCCCAAACAGTGGAACATCTCTTGGGGGTAGAGAGCAGTTGGTCGCTGTGCATTCCAAGGTGGTTGCAACTTCCTCTCCACTGGGAGGAAAGGGGCTGCAGATAGTGGGTGGTGCTGCCTGTAAACAGGGCATGGCCTGGGAATCCCCGAGGCACCTATCCCTTGAACCTTCATCTTTGCCACCTCCCAGACAGTCTACTATGGAACCCCTAGACAAAACTTAGGATGCCATGTCCACAGCTCTTCCCCCCAAAGGGAGAGTGTGGGGTGAAGAACAGCAAGGAGAGCGGTGGCAGTGAATACACAAGGGTGCAGTGCAGGGGTGGGGGTTCAGTCTAGCTCAGTGGTTCTCAAACTGGGTCGGGACCCCAAAGTGGGTGGCGACCTCATTTTAATGGGATCGCCAAGGTTTGCATTAGACTTTCTGGGGCCCGAGGCCAAAGCCCCACTGCCCAGGGCCTAAGCCGAAGCCCTAGGGCTTCACCCGGGTCGCAGGGCTCAGGTTACAGGCTCCCCATCTGGGGCTGAAGCCCTTGGGCTTCGGTGCCCCCACCCAGGATGGTGCAGCTTTGGCTTTGGCCCTCCTGACCTCAGAGCTTGGGCTCCACCCCCCCAGGGTCATATAATAATTGTTGTTGTCAGAAGGGGGGTCACAATGCAATGAAGTTTGAGAACCCCCGATAGCTTATTGGCTTCATTGGAAAGGGTTTCTGACTGGGTTGAAAAATGTGGGATGAAAAGCTTAATATTCTTTAAAGAAGAGGCTGGGCCAATCCCACCACATGTGCAACCTGGACTTTACTTTTTCCAGTTAAGAACTGTTGAAGAGTGTTCATTACATATGTTCATTACCTGTTCTTCCAATTTGGAATTCTTGTCTAAAATTTGTAGCATGTGTTCCCTCAGAGCAGCATTCTCATGGTCTGCAAGCTTTCCTCTTTTAATCTGGGGGCAGGAGGGTAAAAAAAATAAATAAAGGAAGATAAACAGACCTGTTAATAGAAATTTCTATTGGGGCAAGTGGTTAAATGTTTCTTTGCATGCTTCAAAAACAGATGAACAGCTCCAACTGCTTACTTTGATATCTTAAATCACATTGAAAGATACTGTGAGAAATATAGGACAGAAAAATAGTTACTTAGGCTACCAGCCTTTAGTGCTTTTGGAGGCAAACTGCAATAACAGTACAAATGGAGGTCTAGATTACCTGTATAGGACAGCCATATTGTTTATAGGGACAATCTACTTCTGCCTCAGGACACACAGAGAAGTGCTTATCCATCTGCAAATATTAACAAAACAAATAGGTAGTGATAAAATTATTGAATAATACATTCATTGAACCTAAACTCCTGCATAAGGGGTGCAAAAAGGCCAAAGTGATGTTAAGATACCATTTGTCACATACAATAGAGACTGATTAATCAGTGTCAACAAACAAGACAGATGGTTTACAATAATGCAATGTGCAAAAGCTCTGCAAAGCATAGCACGTTCCTATGATATGCTTTGATAAGGTCATGTATCGATTTTAGGAACAAACAAAAGTAGCAAAACTAGAGACATGAAGCAAATTCATACCAAATGTGGACCAGTGAGGCCTACAATGCAAGTTCTAGTTTTCATAAAATGATACAATTTGCCAACTTACAGTAAGTGATAAAACAAATAATACCTCCTTTTTCAGAATTATCTGAGAACAGTTGTGGAGACAAGGCACAGGAAAATCAGGACACTCATTTTTCTCATGGTTCTGGGGGGGAAAAAAAGATTGATTAGGAATGGCTTATACACCAGACTTGTTATACATGAATAACTCATTTTTTTAAAGATCATACAGTGCATGCAAGTAGGAATAGGCAAGATATATATTCTGCACAGCAGCACATACTTACATCAACACACACATCATTGGAATTCAGAAAATAATTACAAACATACCAACTCCCGCCCCCTCACCACAACATTAAAAGAATGTTATGGTTGCAAAAACCAAGCATTCAATAATTAGGAAATGCCAGAATTAAAAGTTGCTTGTGCAACCTTAATTCAGCCCTCAAAAACGTGCATAGCATCCTAGGTCCTCTCAAAGGAAATATTGCCAGAATTTTTTAATATGAGCAAAACAGTATACTTTTCCCTAGCCTTGATCTCGGAAACAACTAAATCATTTTGGCTGAAATATTCAAAAACCAGATCTAGACATCTGAGGCCAAATTTGTCCTTTGTGTAATTCCACGGACTGAGAAGATAAATTTGGACCATTGGCTTCAGCATGCACACAAATTTTTTTATTAATTTGTCAGAAATAAAAATATTAAAATATTTTTAAAAATATTAATTCTTTTTAAAAAGCATTTTTAAAGGGAACAGATGTATGCGGAACTGAATCCAACTTTGTATCTATAGTTATCAATATTGTTTTAAAATACATGTTCTTCAGATAATTAAATGAATTTTGTTTCATAAGCATAAAACCTCACAGCAACTTTGGAACTTTTTTCACAGCAATTTAAACAGTTGAACTTTTAGGAAATCTTTCGCAATCTTACCTTTAAATTAATTGAAACCACATATTGATTACAGTACTGGCATATTTCTTCTCGAAATTTACAGTGCAGACTTAGGTGATCTTTTAAATCTTTCCGAAGAATTTGATCATGACATTCATCATTAGTGCACTGAACACTTTCAAATAAGCATTGCTGCAGGTGATCCTGTGCCATGCAACAACAAAACAGCATCATACTTAAAAAGTCACATGAGTGTCGAATGCATTGAGTAAGCTAGAATTATGGTTAATTGTGCCCTTACTTAAATACCAAAGTGCCTGCTAGAGATATTAAGACACTACATAGGTTTATTTAAAGAAAACCAACACAACACTTTCCCAGTAATGGCTCTCATAATTAAAGTCAGAGAAAGGTCTGAAGATTCAGAGAATCTTTGCTTTGATTTCCACTCCTTGTCCAGTTAATATTTCAAACAGGAGCCAAACTGAAACAATTTATATTGGCAAGCAGCAGCAATACTTTCTCTAGGTTCTCATCGATTGTCCATCACCATGGCTTCGACATGCCTGAGTCTCCTTTCTCTCAGTTTCTACAGAATTTTAACTTTCTTTTTAACAAAATTACTGTTTTTCGCTCTCCTAGGAGCAGAGAAAACCTTCTGAATGTGACCCAATGTAGTGATGTCTTACTGAGTCAGCTGAAAGACAGAGACATTGTCACAAAGAGAAAGGATATGTGTTAACAGGAGTCCTTATTAAGCCAATTATTTAAAATATAAAGGATGTGAACTTACAACTGCAACAGGTTCGGCTTAGTATTTAAGTTTCATATTTACATATAGTAGTACACTGAATAGGTTAAATCAAGATGTATGTACTTAGGCCAAACTCTAGTTACAGTAATCTCAATGCTGTAATAACTCTGAAACCTAATGACAATAGTTTAAAGGGGAAAAAGCAAATTCATTTATGACAAGTCAAAGTTTTGACTGACTAAAGACTTCAGAATTTGGGCCAATATGTATAAAGATATTTTAACACTAACCTGATACCGTCCCAGAATTATTTTTGAATTGCATTCAGGAGCATTTTTGCAAAATACTTGCAAGTTGAGAACTTCTCTTTTACAGCAATTGTCTTTGAACACCTACAAAGGAAGCAACCTACATTCACAAAATATACGAACTTGCATCATTAAGAACACAAAGGACAGCAACCTACCACAAGAAATCTTTTAAATGAGAGGCGTCCACTCCAGCTGCTAGTGTGGTTCCAAACAATGTCATGCTGAAAACATATACTGAGAATAGCGGTAAAAGGAAATCACTGACAATACCAGGAGACTAAGAACAACAGTGAGATGCTTTGAACATGAAATAAAAACGGGCTGACTACATGAATTATGCATTGAGCTACCTATTGTATTGCAGCTTTGGAAACCTGGGATTGAGGCTAACCTTGATCTTTCATTCTAGGACCTGCATTGGGCTGAAGCTGTTGTAGAGGTGATGCTTTTAGCTTCTGGGAGGAGGGGATACAATGCATTGCTCATAAGCATCTTCCACTTGTTGTATGAGAGCCAAATTAAGCTCTCAGAGCAGACTGTCAGCCTTCTTTTGAGATCTTCAAATGAGAAGCACTATAACAAGCACAAAGTATTACTATTGTATTAATGGTCCCAAATCATCTTTTTGTGTTACTGTTGCCACCACAACTCGTGCACACAGTAAAAGAAGGGTGAATCCACTGAATAAAATGGTGGGTGAAATACCTACAACATCCCTAACACGTGGAATGACGGGCACAACCTGATACCCAAATTCCTTGCTGGGTGGGGATGTGAAATCCACTGGGAATGCACTCTGGCAGAAACACATGGGTACAGGGAGGGCTCATGCTCACACTCTGGGCCAAATAAATATATTCCAAAGAGAACGTGGCTTAAAAAATAGCCATGGTGTGACCTTTTCCCCCAAAAAAGAATACCAACAAAAACCAAGTGTGCAGGATTAATGAGTTACGTTGAAAATAGGCAAGGTGGCAGATTATGTTAAAACGAAGTCCTGTTAAATAACCAGGATAGGAGGGATTAAAAGAATAAGAAACCTATTCGCTGCTGTACATACATTTCAAGACCAGAGACATGAGTCCAGTCCACCAAATCTGTCGGTATAGACCACATACTACTGGGTTTCAGGCAGGACTCCCAATACAAAGTACTAAGATGACTTTATCTTGAAACAATTCAGTGGAGTGTAAGGTAAAAGCTCCAGCTATAAGGCATTAGTGTCTTACTTCACCAACAAAACATCACCAAATACAGAGCTTCCTTGCACATCGTTTCCAGAGATGAAGGTGACAGTGCCCTTGCTCATTTAAAGGCTGAGAGCTGCCTTCGTCCCTACTTTATTTTACTCTTCTGTTGGAGGCCCTTCCCCCTACAGGCTGGATGTCCGTGCAACCATAACTACCAGAATTATTCCTTTTCTTACCTCCTGCACTTTTATTGTTTCTTTGTCTACAGGACAGGTGGGTACTGCATTCAATTCTCTACATAAATAAAAAAAAGGCAGAAAAATGTTAATTCACAGAATGCTTAATTCCTTCTACACAGACTTGGCCACACTGATTCAAACCATTGGTTCATCAACTTCATTATCCTAGTGGCCAATATCAGATGCTTCAGTGACAAGTGGGAAAAGCCCCATAATGCACCTTGCTAATTTTCAATACTGAATATGGGGATTAAATGTTTGAATAACACTTTGAAAATGGATTATGCTAAGAATTATAAAGCCAAGATTACCCTCAGATTAAGAAGGAATTGCATTTAGTATGAGAAAAAATTATTCCATTATTAATAAATCTGTGGTGTAATAAATCAGTGTAGGTGAAAGGATTATTATCCATTGCGTAACTCAAGCAATGCCTTCCCTTTCATGCTTGAGACCTTTTAAATCTCCTGAACTATCTCAACAAGTATCAGAAATACTAAAAAGAAAGGGCAAGAAAGAAAATCCCTAATGACATATTATCCAAGGAGGGACAATCCAAAAGAGAAAGAACCAAATATGAAACATTAAAAAGTATATTTAACGATACTGACATCTATCTGTGCAACAAAGTTTCAGTGAAGCCTACATGGCCAACTCCAACCTTCAGTTATATAAGGGCCATATATCAATTTATCCCCACTGTGCAATTAGATCTGTGTGGGTGAATGAACCCTTTTTACCTGTGATGAGCCCCCCATGAAGTCAATAGACCCTTTCACCTCTGTGAGCTGACTGCAGGATCGGACTGATTCTGATCTCATATTAGATTTATAATGCTATAACTCTATTAAAGTCAATGGAGTCACACCAGTGCAAGTGAGAGCGGGATCAGTCTAACCACCAATATAAACGATTGTTTGTTTAATGCAAATAACAACAGGCACCTAGATATTATGGTGACAGACAGGAGTTTTAAACCCATTCAATCACAACTGCTGGATGGTCTCTCGCCTGTCATATTCTATAGTATAAAAGCTCAAACATTTTATCTGAAAACAACTGCATCAGACCCACAACATGATTTACTTTGTTTGCAATTGCCAGAAAGACCTTATGTTCCTCACCACCACCAGTACAAAATGTACTAGGGACCTTTTTAAAAAAAAACAACAAAAGGAAAATCCAGACACATACACACATGTACACACTCCTTGATCCCCAAATGGCAGATTGTATCTTGAGACATATGTACCTTTAGCCCAATGGGAATAGGTGCCATTCCCAGTCTGCTTTCAAACACTGTCCACACACTGAGTAGAGTCCATACTTCTCCCCTTTCTGGGGTTTGGTTTTATTATAACAGAGAAATTAACCAGAATAAAGTATAAAGTTCAGCTCAATCCTACTGTGTGGGTTTGACCACTCCTAGGGTTGCCTACCTCAAGACTCACTCACCCCCTAGATTCTTTCCAGTCTCCCATTGTAGCTGAGGTCTTGTCTACACACCAGAATTAAACAGATTTGTTAAATCGATACAGAATCTGAGGTAAACTGATCCACCTCCCCCTTCTGCATACACACACCAGTTTCTAAACCGATTTAATTAGATCAATATAACACTTATGTTTAGAGAACGCCTCAGAGGGATAGCAAGCTGCCAGTCTCCGTGAGCCAGCAGAACTAACTTAAGCCTTCCTACAGCCTGATCAACACCTGCTACCAGATTGGAGTGTTTCAGGCTAACATTGCCAACCTGCTACACCAGGGGAGGGCAAACTTTTTGGCCCGAGGGCCACATCAGCATTGCGAAACTGTATGGAGGACCAGATAGGGAAGGCTGTGCCTCCCCAAACAGCCTGGCCCCCTCCCCCTATCTGCCCCCTCCCACTTCTCACCCCCTGACTGTCCCCCTCAGAACCCCGCCCCATCCAACCCTCCCCTGCTCCTTGTCCCCTAACCACCCCCTCCCGGGACCTCCGCCCCTAACCGCCACCCGGGACCCCACCCCCATCCAATACCCCCGCTCCCTGTCCCCTGACTACCACCCACCCCAGAACCTCCACCCCATCCAACCGCCCCCTGCTCCCTGTCCTCTGACTGCCCCCCAGGACTCCCTGCCTCTTATCCAACCCCCCCACACACTTACCATGCTGCTCAGAGCAGCAGGAGCTCACAGCCCTACTGCCCGGCTGAAGCCAGCCATGCCGCTGCACTACCCGGCATGCAGGAGCAGTGGGCAGAGCACTGGCGTGCGGTGCGCTGAGACTGCGGGGGTGGGGGGCAGCTGGGGAGGGGCCGGGGGCTAGCCTCCCTGGCCGGAGCTCAGGGGCCAGGCAGGACGGTCCCGTGGGCCGTGGTTTGCCCACCTCTGTGCTACACCAACAGAGACTACATACTTTTACACACGCATAGCATCATCTCATATGATTTGTTATGAGATTTGTTACTGAACCAAAGCCCACTGAAGTCAATGAATTTTTCTGCTGACTTCCACGGGCTTTGGATTAAGTCCTTTAATATTGTTATGGCATTTGCTATTGACTTTCGAAAGATGTTGACTATTGTTAATTGTTGGGAGGAAATTATTTTTAGAGGGAAGAGAGAGAACTCTATTGTTCTTACCTCAGAGAAATAATACAATGCTGGCAAAATCTGTGACCGCATCCTGTCTGGTGAGGATTGTGAAGGACTAAGTGGCAATAGGCACATTTGTACCGTTCTTCTAAGGTTTCAATGAAGTGGTAGTCAGTGTCAGGTTCAAAGTCTAGAGAAATGCCGCTGCTGGAATTCTGGCGTGCGAAGCTGTTTGAGAGACCAGTAAGTTCTTCAGAGGCCATGGAAGCTGTACTGGAAAGCCAAGGACAAAGAGTTTAAATTTAAGTACTTTTAGGATTATAAAATCACCTCTACTACAGTTTGCAAGATGAACATTAGCGTGTTTTTGGACTCATTCTCTTGCCGTAGACTTCAATACAGATTTCAGATGAGAATGCAGGATCAGTTACTAGACAGCAGTACAAAAAATATCAAGGCACTCCAGAATGATGAATAATTTATTTCAGAGCTAGCACCAATGTTTATGATTGTGAAGAGGTTCACGGTCTGAAAATTTCTCCCCAACAGAAAGGAGGTTACTTTTCCCTAGTTCTCATGCTAGATCCTGCAATCCTTACTCAAGCAAAACTGCCACAGACTTCAATTAGGTACAACTTGGTCCTACAAGTCCCAGGCATCAAAACTCTACATACAGTAATAAACATGCCTTGGATTTGAGCCCACACAGCTTTACTAATTCATTTAAACTAGTTCAAAAAGAGTAATGTCTCACTATGGTTCACAGCAACTGGAAGAAAGAATGATGACTTAACCATAAGTACAGATTTGACAGAGGTCAAAGACTGGGGGCCCGATACTTCTCCTTCTGATTGAGCACCGATTTACACCAGAAAGCTAGAATTCTATTTTTCAAAATCTGACTTTAGTTATTTGTATGTTATTAACTGCATTAGTCATGTCTGAAAAGAACTAGGGAGAAAAGCAAGATTGCAAATCAGAACAGTAACTTCATATTTTTCTCTATCAGTTTTGCCAGAGTTTGAAATAGATACACCATTAATTTCCAGCCTAAATGGTTCTCAAAGAAAAAAATCAGACCTTAAATCTGTCACAGGTCCCTCAGTCTAGCAATACATTTTTCCAACGGGTCTAGGACTGATAATAGCAAATTCTTACCTTGAACCAGTGTAATTTCCATTCCTTAAGACTCAACATACATAAGAATTTATTTTTTTTCTGCTCACATTGCTGTTTACTGACCAATAGAGACGTTTACTTAGTGATGTTAACCTAATTAAATAAATTTAGTTATGGGATGTGTGTAGCCGCAGAACACCGGTCATATTAACCTACATTTAAGTTACAAGTTCACTCACAACACACACTGTCGGTCATTTTTCATCTTCTTCCTTACTCATAGCGTAGAGCACAATTAACTCATGCAAACATGGTTTATGGTAAGGTAATTAAAGTGTTTACTTTTCTTTTACAGCACTGTCTTTAGGGCAACACTGATATACAAGTTATCTTACTGTATATCAGTGTGTAAGAAACTCAGCCAAGATCTTAGGTGCTGTCCAGGGCTGTCAAGCAATTACAAAAATTAATCATGATTAATCATGCTGTTAAACAATAACAGAATACCAAATTTATTTAAATATTTTGGATGTTTTCTAGATTTTAAAATATATTGATTTCAATTACAACAAAATACGAAGTGTACAGTGCTCACTTTATATTTATTTTTCATTACAAATATTTGCACTGTAAAAAAACAAAAGAAATAGTATTTTTTAATTTACTGTAGTGCAACCTCTGTCATGAAAGTTGAACTTAAAAATGTAGAATTATGTACAAAAAATAACTCCACTCAAAAATAAAACAATATAAAAGTTTAGAGCCTACAAGTTCATTCAGTCCTACTTCTTGTCCAGCCAATCGCTCAGACAAACAAATTTGTTTACATTTTCGGGAGATAATGCTGCCCACTTCTTGTTTACAATGTCACCTGAAAGTGAGAACAGACATTCACATGGCATTGTTGTAGCTGGTGTCGAATTAATGAAATTCACAAATTTCATTAATACGTGATTTTTTGTAATGAGCATTATCAGCATGGAAGCATGTCCTCTGGAATGGTGGTTGAAGGATGAAGGGCATACGAATGGTTAGCATGTCTGCCATGTAAATACCTTGCAATGCTTACTACAAAAGTGCCATGCAAATGCCTGTTCTCAATATCAGGTGATATTGTAAATAAGAAGCGGGCAGCAGTATCTCCCATAAATGTAAACAAATTTGTTTGTGCTAGCGATTGGCTGAACAAAAAGTAGGACTGAGTGGACTTGTAGGCTCTAAAGTTTTACATTGTTTTAAATATTTGGAATAAAAAATAATTAAAGTGAGCACTGTACACTTGTATTCTGTGTTGTAATTGAAATCAATATATTTGAAAATGTAGAAAAAAATCCAGAAATATGTAATAAATTTCAATTGATATTCTATTGTTTAACAGAGCGATTAAAATGACAATTTTTTAAATTGTGATTGATTTTTCTAATCATGATTAATTTTTTTGAGTTAATCACGTGAGTTAACCACATGAGTTAACTGTGATTAATCAACAGCCCTACTTCTATCATATCTTGTTGGCAGGATTCCTTTTTATGGCTGTTTTGTGGCACATTATTTCTCTTCCACAGTTATCCCCTACCCCTTATCCACTTTCTGTTCAGATATATTTTGTGTATTTTCGCTGTTCTTTGAGTTTTCATGAAATTCTTACCAGCACAAGTAGCTCTTAAAGGGCTGAATCCATATCCTATGAAGCCATTGGGAGTCTTTTCATTCACTTCAGTGGGGGTAGGACTGGACCCAAAACATAATCTCTAATAATTTGACTACTACAATAAATGATATACCACTACTGATGTGTTCAATTCTGCAACATAATTCTGACCCGAGAAGCCCCTCTAGTGTGGCTATACTATTATAGAAAACGGAGACACTACCATACCACTTTCCAGCTCACGTTCAGTAGATACAATTAACCAAAAGTTTAAAATTTAATGTTAAAGGCAAATAAGAGTGAGAGATTAAAAAAACAATGAATTTCACGATATACATTTTCATTCTCTTCCCAGGTCAGTGTCCTACTTCTGATTTTTACATTACATTTAAAGTGCAAATTCATCTCATAAGAATCATAGAAGATTAGAGTTGGAAGGGACTTCAGGAGGTCATCTAGTCCAACCCCCTGCTCAAAGCAGGACCAATCCCCAACTAAATCATCCCAGCCAGGGTTTTGTCAATCCTGACCTTAAAAACCTCTAAGGAAGGAGATTCCGCCACCTCCCTGGGTAACCCATTCCAGTGCTTCACCACCCTCCTAGTGAAATGATGTTTCCTAATATCCAACCTAGACCTCCCAAACTGCAACTTGAGACCATTGCTCCTTGTTCTGTCATCTGCCACCACTGAGAACAGCCGAGCTCCATCCTCTATGGAACCCCCTTTCAGGTAGTTGAAGGCTGCTATCAAATCCCCCCTCACTCTTCTCTTCTGCAGACTAAACAAGCCCAGTTACCTCAGCCTCTCCTCGTAAGTCATGTGCTCCAGTCCCCTGATCATTTTTGTTGCCCTTCGCTGGACTCTCTCCAATTTCGGTACTGGGGGGCCCCCCAAACTGGACGCAATACTCCAGATGTGGTCTCACCCCATTTGCCTTCATTTAGATAGAATGTCAGACTTACACAAGTGTCTCCAATCAGGCATCATATAATGGCTGCAACCCATAGGGGATATAAGCCCTAATAACACTACACAAGCAAAAAGCTTTAGTATACAGCAGGGGTTCTCAAACTTCACTGCACCGTGACCCCCATCCGACAACAAAAATTACTACATGATCCCAAGATTGGGGACTGAAGTCTGAGCCCTGCTGCCCCGGGCAGGGGGCCTTCAGCCCCAGGCATGGGGCCTGTAACCTGAGCCCTGCTGTCCAGGGCTGAAGCCCTCGGGCTTCGGCTTTGGCCCTCAGCGGTGGGGCTCGGGCTTCGGCTTTGGCCCTCAGCGGTGGGGCTCAGGCTTCGGCCCCAGCAAGTCTAAGCCAGCCCTGGTGACCCCATTAAAATGGGGTCCTGACCCATTTTGGGGTCCCAATCCACAGTTTGAGAACCACTGGTATACAGTAAATCCAGACAGAATATTGTATATATGGAACTGCTTGTGTACAAAACCACCCTTGCAGATTGCTCTGTTTAGTCACCCCCAGTGAAAAGTCTTCTGTTTCAACTCAGGGTCAATTTTCCATTTCTCTCCATTTATTTTACAATTGCTGATCCTTTCCACTCTGAAAATGGACTTCCTACTTCTCTGACACTGAAAACTTGATCAGGGACAATTTTGCTTTTCTGCCACTAATTAGTACCCCCTTCAGTTAGTGGCTAGAGTGCCCTGAAACTTTTCTCTTATGATTTTTTTAATCCCTCTCATCTATGTACTTCCACAATGCTTTTTTGAATCCTACTATGCTCCTGGACTGAGCAACCTTTAATGGTGATGAATTCCACAGATTAATTGTATGTTGTGTTAAAAAAGCACTACCACCTCTTTGTATGAGTTTTAAAAAAATTGTGGCCTTTACATTAACTGTACCGTTGTATTTATCTTCTCTTGTAATATTTTTGCCCAGCTTATCTATGCCGTTCAGTATTTTATATATCTCTTTAAGGTCTCCTTTGAACCAGTGTTTCTCAACCAGTGGGCAATGAAAGGAAAGCAAGGGGCTGAAAAATTTATCACATTTCCTATACACCAGAAAAATAACATTTCAAAAATAAATTTGGGGTGGCCACAACCTTCTAAGTTTGTGGGGTCAAATATAGTAACAGAAACATTTTTTCTTACTTTTATAGCAAATGTGATTTTTTATTTATTATTTTTTTTACTTAAAATAAGCGGTGGCCAACCTGAAAAAGTTGAGAAACACTACTCTAAACTAATCTTTTCAATTTTTCCTCATATGGAAGTCTCTAAACATTTGACACCCCATGAAGTAAGAGATATTTACAGCCAACACAGGAAATTATCCAACATGCAGGCATTACAATCCACTCATCTCATCAAATTAAATAAGAAAAATGTTAACCAAACTAAAAATAATCAACAAAAAAACACAAGAAGTCTCTAAGCAAAAATAGCCAGAGGTCTCCAGCATGGTACAGTTTAATATCAAATAAACCTTAGCACAGAAAAGTAAATAGAAGAATAGCTTCCAGCCAATAAAGTTATTGGTAAATACACTCAAGAGAGAAAGGTCAAGGCTTGAAACAGAAAGCCTACAGAATGAATATAATCAGTGTTATGAAAACACACTGGAGTTACAGCAACAGCTATTCCTAAACCTCTCTATGTAACATTGAATCGTAGGAATGGAAGGGACCTCGAGAAGTCATCTAGTCCAGTCCCCTACACTCATGGCAGGACTAAGTATTATCTAGACCATCCCTGACAGGTGTTTGTCTTCTACAATCATGGAGATTCCACAACCTCCCTAGGCAATTTACTCCAGTGCTTAGCCACCCTGATACTTGGGAAGTTTTTCCTAATGTCCACCCTAAACTGAATTTGCTGCAATTTAAGCCCATTGCTTCCTTCTTGTCTTATCCTCAGAGGTTAAGAAGAATAATTTCTCCCCCTTCTTCTCGTAACAACCTTTTATGTACTTGAAAACTGTTATCAAGTCCCCTCTCAGTTGTCTCTTCACCAGACTAAACAAACCCAATTTTTTTCCCCCAATCTTCCCTCATAGGTCATATTTTCTAGACCTTTAATCATTTTTGTTGCTTCTCTCTGGACTTTCTCTGATTTGTTCACATCTTTCCTGAAATGTGGTTCTCAAAACTGGACACAATACTCCAGTGGAGGCCTAATCAGCGTGGAGTTCAGCAGAAGAATTAGTTCTCATGTCTTGCTGACAACACTCCTGCTAATACATCACAGAATGATGTTCGCTTTTTTTGCAACAGTGTTATTCTGTTCAGTCATATTTAGCTTGTGATGTACTATGACCCCCAGATCCCTTTCTGCAGTACTCCTTTCTGGGCAGTAATTTCCCATTTCGTATGTGTGAAACTTATTGTTCCTTCCTAAATGGAGTACTTTGCATTTGTCCTTATTGAATTTCAGCCTATTTTTTTTCCACACCATTTCTCCAGTTTGTCCAGATCATTTTGAATTTAATCCTATTCTCCAAAGTACCTGAAACCCCTCCCAGCTTGGTATTGTCCACAAACTTTATAAGTGTACTCTCTATGCCATTATCTAAATCATTGATGAAGATATTGAATAGAACCGGACCCAGAACTGATCCCTGCGGGACCCCACTCTATATGCCCTTCCAGCTTGACTGTGAACCACTGATAAACTACTATTTGGGAATGGTTTTCCAACCAGTTATGCACCCACCTTATAGTAGCTCCATCGAGGTTGTATTTCCCTAGTTTGTTTATGAGGTCATGCGAGACAGTATCAAAAGCTTTACTGAAGTCAAGATATACCACATCTACTGCTTCCTCCCTATCCACAAGGCTTGTTACCCTGTAAATGAAAGCTATTAGATTGGTTTGACATGATTTGTTCTTGACAAATCCATGCTGACTGTTACTTATCACCTTATTATCTTTCAGATGCTTGCAAATTGATTGCTTAATTATTTGCTTCATTATCTTTCTGGATACTGAAGTTAAGCTGTCAGTGGAGATGAGGATGACTCTGTAGTACAAGGTTATTACAATGCCTAGCACCTTAGTGCTTTTCATAGTCAACGTGCTCTACCAACACTAATGAAGTCATTTTAATAACACCCATGAGTCAGAGGTGTTAATAGCCTCAATTTACAGGTGGAAAAATCGAGGCAGAGAGATTAAGGTCCAAATTATCAAGTGTGTCCACTAATTTGTCGGACCTCAGTTGCGACACCTAGGATCCAATTTTTAGAAATAACACGTACTCACAATTTGACTGAAGTCAGTGGGCGTTTGGGGCAAAAACCAGGCCCCAAGTGTCTCAGAATGAATATTTTAAAAACATTTAAAGCACTGAAAATTAATGGCCTAAGCAATTTGCCTAATGGCCACAGGAGTCAATGTCAGAACTGAGATTAGGATTGTGGAGTTCCCAGTACCCAATCCCATATTCAGATCAGAGCCCACACCTCTTTTCTGAACACATCCAGAACGCAAATTTCACTATCTTCAACCCCTCACATATGCACCTGAAACAAAGTTCCTTCACCTAGACTTACATGGAGATGATATCAAACAACAAGATAAATTCTTCCCATATGGGCTACCAATAGCTGTGTCATATCCAGTAATGTCAATACATAAACACACAAAATCAGTGATAAAAAAATATCACAAGCCTGATTTTACCAACAAAAATCTGAAAGAATACATTTAATTAGAAATGCAATTGTAATCTAAAGTCAAATACAAAACCTCGTTCATAAATCTCTTTGCTAATTAATTCAACAACACTAGTCTATCTCCTTCTGAAAAGCACTCTTATTTCACCAATAGCTTCCAACTACTTTGCTGGAATTAATATATTCCCTTCCTCAGGCATTTTTAAGATGCACACATAAGATCTGAAGATCGTTACTTTTAGCAAGGTAAAATACTAAGACTATATTCACCCCCCTCACACACCTCTTTTCTTCATGAAGGCTTCTCCTCCATTTCAGCAATGCTTACAGAAAATTTAAAAAGTCCAAGTGTGCAGGGAGGAGTACTTTCAACGAAGTACTTTCTATATGCAAGTCTGCCATCAGAAATCTCAGCTAAGAAGTCTTCTTCATCCAATGCAGTCAAAGCGCATATAGGGTCATTTAAAGGCCAAGTTTCCTATCTGCCTCCCTTCTAGGGGATGGAAAGGGGAGCTAGCTGTGGCCTTCACAGGTTCAGCACATAATGACGGGGACAAGGAGTTGTGGAGCACATGACTGCAATTCCTTGTCCAATAGGTTTGTATTTTCTGGTCCAGGCTTCTATTACAAACTAATTTTTCAATAGAGAAGTAGACCATCAATGGAGTCAGCACCTGTAGCATTCCAGGTCTTGCACAGCTCAAAAAGATCATGGGTTCACACTGCTGAATTGAGCTATTAAGGCCAAATTCACTACTGGTATAAGTCACTGAGCTGCACCTGTTTACATCAGTGATGAATTTGGCCCAGTGTGACTAGTTCAGCAGTGTAGCTATACATTAAAACAAGCCTGTTGCTACAGAACATCCAAGATGATATGATCTGAACCATTACAAATAAACATGATGCCTAGATATGAATGTGTATGTCCTGTGTAACTCACGCTAGACACAGGAAACTAGGGTGCAGATACTGTAAATCCACTTCCGGCTTCAAGTATTTGATGCCTGTGTTCTTTCAACTCACACCAAAGCAAAACAAGCACAGGAAAAGTAATTTTTGCAACATAAAGAGCTCTATGGGTTAACTGAATCAATTTTTTGCTTAAACTGATGTCTGACCAACACACTAGGTACTGTATGCTTTAACTTTTGCATGTCAAACAACTAAATATGCAAAGTGAACATACTGTACTATTATATTGTGAGCACACACACACACACACACATCAAAATATTATTTTAAAAATATTAAATGGGGGTGGATAAT
Source organism: Trachemys scripta elegans (assembly GCF_013100865.1). NCBI lineage: Eukaryota > Metazoa > Chordata > Testudines > Emydidae > Trachemys > Trachemys scripta. The sequence goes on along the minus strand of NC_048300.1, from coordinate 42,871,670 downwards.
ATGAGACACACTTGTGTCAGGAGCAACAGAGGGTCCTGTGGCACCTTTGAGTAACATTACTTGCATCTGAAGAAGTGAGGTTCTTACCCACGAAAGCTTATGCTCCCAATACTTCTGTTACCCTGTTTCCCCGAAAATAAGACATCCTCCGAAAATAAGGCCTACTTACAGTTTTGCCTCTCGTTGTAATATAAGGCATCCCCCCGATAATAAGACCTCCCCGATAATAAGGCAAAAAAATGTGTACCGTATTCTTCTTCATTGAAAAATAAGACATCCCCTGAAAATAAGACCTAGCGCATCTTTGGGAGCAAAAATTAATATAAGACACTGTCTTATTTTCGGGGAAATAGGGTAGTCTCAAAGATGACACAGGACCCTCTGTTGCTTTTTACAGATTCAGACTAACACGGCTACCCCTCTGATACTTGTGTCAGAAGGGAAACCTAAATTAAAAAAAAAAGGATTTGATTTAGAGGAATTTCTATAGGCTGTATTACATAATTAATTTTAACCCTACATTACAAAAATGAGTTTAAATAGTGGTCACAAAGCCCATGTCCCACATTAGAACTAATCACATAGCTTCACAAGAACTAGATCTTGGTAGCAACACAATAAAGAGGTGCTCACTGTCACTCCTGCTTTTTACTTTAGCAACCCACACCCATGCCACCATAATAAAAGCCAACCTCATCAAAGGCAGGATAAACACAATGCATATCTTTCTGTATGCAGATGCTATTTTACAATAGGTTTCTCACTCTCATAAATCCTTAAGCCACACTGTTTTGAAAAAAATCTACTATGGGAAGTTTTTAGTACAAAAAAAAAAAAATTGTTCTAAATCAGGGCAATTCCCCTTTAACTAGCACCCAACCAAATGAGGTTATGCACCTTCTATTTATATAGGCCATGTATAATCTAAATTATTTGTTCATACATATATGCAGAACACACAGTAGGACCTGAGTGGAACATGGTATGAGTCAATCAGGATGATACTACTCCCTAGAATATTGCCCTCATGCCAACAAATTATTGAAACAGGTCAACCATTCCTCTCAATCTTCAAACTTGCCAGTGTGTGAACCAGCAACCACAGACGCCGACTTTCTCTCTACCCGGGGGGGGGTGCTCGACACCCCCCCCTCCACTCCAGGCCTGCCCCCACCCCACCCCTTCCTCCAAGCCCCCACCCCGCCTCTTCCTGTCCTGCCCCTTTCCCCAAGGCCCCACCACGTCTCTTCCCCCCCCCCACTTCTCCCCCTCCCTCCTAGCACCTCCTGCATGCTGCCAAACAGCTGTTCCATGGCGTGCAGGAGGCAGTGGGAGGGAAGAGGAGGAGTTGATCAGCGGGGCTGTGGGTGGGAAGTGCTGGAGGGGAGGGAGGGAGGTTGGCTGATGGTGGGTGCTAAGCACCCACTAATTTTTGATGTCAGCAACCAAAATATGTGAGAAATGGCCAAAGTGTGGAATTCCTATATTGTGTGCACTATCAATAACACATGTTTTCAACTATAAAACCAGTTTTCAATATGTTCTCTCACTAAGTGAATTAAATACATTTTAAAAAGAAAACTGGAAAAAAACCAAATTCAATCACATGCAACCATTAAGTCCGCCTATATGGGTCATCAGCTGGATCTGAATCCTAGATCTTCAGATTCCCAGCACAGACTCTACCACCCGAGCTACAAAAGTAACCGTTAACCTCTCTGGGAACCAGCCACTAGAGCGGGACTTGGAACACACTTTGCCAGTATTGCACAACTCTTTACTAGACAGCAGTAGAATATTAGAGATCAGGAATCCTGGTTTCCAGCCTTAGCTCCAAGATAGGAGAATGTTGTAATGATTAGAGATAAGATAACCAAAGCACATTATTTGGTACATTCCCTCTGAAAGGCAGTGCGGCTCAGTGTGTAAGAGTTGAGCCTCCCATACTAGAGACCTGGGTTCTATGCTCAGCTCCCTTATCTGTAAAATGGGAGGCTAAATCGTGATTGCCTTTTAGGGTTGGGGTATAAGACATTGCTCAGCAGTAAGGGCTATGAAGTACATGGAAGTATAAACAACAGTCATAAGGTATAAAGTTTAAACTCATGGTCTCCTGGCTCCCAACTTAGTATGCCCTTGGCTCCAAAGTATGTGGCAGAGCAAACAGAATCTCTCTGTCCCTCCCTCAGAAAACTGTCTTCCTTTGTGGTACACTAGGATAGGAAGTCTGATCCAGCCAAAATGTCCTGCAAAATCCAGTATAGGTTAGAGGTCTAAGATCAACTCACTGCAGTGGAGGTGTGGGGAGAGAAACATGAAGGAAAAGAAGGGAATACCATTCATTAAATTATCCACTCAAACTGCCTGATGGGCAAGGTGGTCCAACTGACTCTATTATTGGGCTATACAGTTACAGTATCCAGCAATGTGATTTACTGGTAATATGGAGCCCTGACATGCAGTAATTGTACTGGGAGGGGTGGGGGGACAAGAGAGTGCTTGAATTATATCACAGTGTGTGGAAATGTAAAATGGGCTAAAGATCTACTGCATATAATTAAATACAGATTAAAGATATGGCAGATTATACTGAATCACCTGAAAATAACAGCTGGCCTACCACATATTAGGAGTATATATTTTAAGCACTGGCAATGCAATCCACATCCATGGATCCCCACAACCCTGTGGAGTGCTTCCCATAGGGGAGGAAAGGATTCTGGATATTTGCTGGGTAGCTTCTCAATCCTGAGGCTCCACGAGGAAGAAGACCCCTCGTTGCATTGGAGGGCTGGCTCCCACTCCACCTACCTGCACAGTCCTAAGCCCTTAGTGGCCACACAACAGTAGCCAGGGTTGGTATGCAGGAGCTAATACTTCTAACAACAATAATTCCTGATTGGATACTAGCCTGAAGATCCACGGGGGATGCTGCTGCAGAAAGCACAAAACCAAATCCAAACTGAATTCAAATGTCACCGTATTATAAAAAAAAATGAGGAGTCCTTGTGGCACCTTAGAGACTAACCAATTTATTTGGGTGTACATTTGTTAGTCTCTAAGGTGCCACAAGGACTCTTCATTGTTTTTGCTGATACACACTAACACACCTACCACTCTGAAACCTGTCACCTTATTATAAATTCACAGTAAAACCTTGCTAATTATCAGTTTGCTAATCCTCAAACCCAAATTCTCATTAACACCCTGCAGTCTCACTCTACTTCTTTGTGAAGATTTAACAGGCAAGTATTGTAGTAAGATCCCATAAGACTAAGACTTCTTTATTTTTTACAAATAAAAATGGTGTGTGTGTACATATATCTAATAATTAAAACTATAAATGTAAAAAAAAAAAAAACCAAAAGGAATTTTTGTGCTGCAGTAGCTTTGAGTTTATATTTTTCTGCTGACCTGCTTATTTGTAATGTTGGCTGATTTACTATGGATCTCCCAATCATTAATGTTAATTAGCGAGTTTCTACTGTACAAGGAGTTCTCTATAGTATATCTGCATTGCTATATTTGGCAATAACGTGGACAGCATTAGTCTTAAACATACTGTTTTTTAACTATGAAAAAATAATTTTGTCCTTAACATCTAGTAATAGTTGTAACTATAAAAAGGTAACACTGAAGAGCTATAAACCAAGTAAAATTGGCACTGCACTTAGTACACAGTAATCCAGTCACTCATTAAAACACTTTAATTTTCCTACAACAGCATTTTAAGTGTGTACAGTACCACATTAACTTTATGAAAAAGAACACTGATATGGTAAGAGTCACCTTTCTTGCTCAAACTATAATATGGTGAAATTTAATAATTAAGCCTTTCCTTTTCTACAATCACTTTGAAATTTCTGTGCCCATGCTTGGATGTCTTAATGTCTCTTCTGGCAACAACATAATCTGATGTGAATTCTTAAAAGTTAAACTACAAAATCATTCTCAACCCCTTTCAAATCCTAAAGCTTTACATTAACAAATCCACATGTTATTTAAACATCAGGTTTAAAATTAGTTAGTGTTTGAAGAGTGCTTTGAAGATGGTAAATATAAGTGCCATTATTAGTCTATTGTTAACAGTTACAACATTTATTTTGAAAGAACTGTACCTGAAAACTGTGGCTGTTCCTGAACAGAAAGTGAGATGGTCTGTGGTTAAAACAACACTATGATAGGTTTTAAACAGCAAGGCAGTGGAAATCCCCCAAGACTAGCTTTGCAAAGATCACCTCTACAAAGAAAACAATAAACATAGAAAATGTTAGGACAAAAAGGCAAACCATTTAAGAATATTCCTCCTTTAAACTTCTGCTGCAGTGACTGAAATAATACAACCCTACCCACTGCAGCATGATTGTCTCTGGAGAAACATAAGTTCAGAAATATCCTTTTTCACATTTTTCCTTGCTGAACATTTTTAGTTTTCATTAAAATGTTGCCAGTTTCAATGGAGCTGTAACTGATTTGACAATTCTTTGGTCACAAGGAAACATGGCATTTGTAAAGATGTAAACAAAACGAAGGGCCCATTCTTGCATTTTCTTACACAAGCAGTCCTCACTCACACAGGTAGACCCACTCATGTCAGATGCATAAGGGCGTGTCAACACGAGAAATTGCCACCGGTTTAATTTAAGATGCTATTTTAAATGAATTTTGTTAGATCTGTGCAAAAGGCTGTGTGGATAGTCTTATTTTGGTTTAAACCAAACTTTTCAATTTAACTTAAGTCGACGCCACCAAAAGAAGGACGACTATACTGGAGTTTGCACCAGTTTAACTAAATTGGTTTAGAAACAGATTTAAATTAGATCAACGTTTTTCAAAGTTCGGGTTGCGACCCAGTACTGGGTCGCGGCATGTAAGGCACTGGGTTGCTCTGGTCAGCACCGCCAATCAGGATGTTAAAAGTCCCGTCAGCGGTGCTGCCCAGCTAAGGTAGGCTAATGCCTATCTGTTCCAACACCGCGCTGCACCCCGGAAGCGGCCAGCAGCATCAACAATTTTATTCAACTGGGTCCCTAGGAAAAAAAGTTTGAAAACCACTGAACTAGTTGATCACCCACTTTGTTGCTTCTGTCTGCCAAGCTAAATGGATACATTGGGGGCTACTTTCATCCTTCCATCCCCCCCCTCTCCCAGCTTACTTTGTGCTACCCTCCCAACCCCCTCTATTTCAGTGACTTCCTGAAATCCTACCACTCTTCCCTCATGCCAAGGTGTGACAGTTCTCAGGGAACCCAGGACTGAAAGATACCTTTATACCCTCTGCCACCACCAACCTTTCAGCCACTCAAGTGCTCTCCTCTGGGCTATGCCAGCCCTGTTTTTGCCTTAACAATAGGTGCACCCCAGTCCCCAAGTCTCCTTGAAGCATTCCCCTGCGATATCCAGCCCGACACTGGCTATTCCCAGAAATCCCAGATCCTCTGCCTCCAAAGGAGCAGTGTACCCCAGTTTACCAGTTTTACCTTAAACCGCTGCTCCTGTAAACCACACAACACTTGTAATGAAACAAAAGGTTTATTTAAGCAAACAGAGAAATTGCACTACAAACAAGAGAGTGTGATAGAAACAAATGGTTACCATACAAAATAAGACCATAAAACACAAACTTGGGCCTACACTTATTAATACACCTCTACCTCTATATAACGCTGTCCTCGAGAGCCAAAAAAATCTTACTGCGTTATAGGTGAAACCGCGTTACATAGAACTTGCTTTGATCCACCGGAGTGCGCAGCCCCCCCCCGGAGCACTGCTTTACCACATTATATCCGAATTTGTGTTATATCGGGTCACGTTATATCGGGGTAGAGGTGTAGTTATTTTTCCTACTAAGGCCTTGGCTACACTGGTGCTGTACAGCGCTGCAACTTGCTGTGTTCAGGGGTGTGGAAACACACACACACACCCCCCGAGCGCAGTGAGTGCAGTGCTGTAAAGCGCCAGTGTAATCAGCGCCTGCAGCGCTGCAAGCTACTCCCCTCGGAGAGGTGGAGTACATACAGCGCTGCGTGGCGGCGCGACTACACTCGTGCTTCACAGCGCTGCCGCGGCAGCGCTGTAAATTCCCAAGTGTAGCCAAGGCCAAAAAGTAAGTTCCCTCCCCACTCCGACCCCCACCCTCCAACATGCAGTCTGTTGCAGAGCTGGGTGGCTTCATAGGAACCACAATCCAATTATTTCATGACAAAAACCCACATTCAGCAAGATGTCTCTTCAGTGATTGGATCTAGCACGCCTCTCCCCACTCGGTTATACTGTACTGGTCTTTTGTCTTAATTCATAGACCGGACAATTCCAACAACTGATATAATGTTCCTTTTTTACCACCAAGTGGTTTCGATTGTTTTCAGTTGTCTTTGATAGTTTTCCATTGACTGTTTTGGGATGGGGCAATGGTAAACAACAGAGCCTTGCATTATATCACCGGCTAACCAGGGCGGGGTGGCAATGAACAGACCATCACTCCCATATTACTCACTTCCGACTCCTTTTAACTTTAGGACCATAAGAGTATAAACTTCAATATAGTTTCGTTATTCCTTCAAAACGACCCACACACAGATCATTCTATGATCATGAACATAAATGAATTGCAATCTTTCAACAGAGACCTTACGTGTTACCCTTTATGGACAAATACAATGCATTTGATGTAGTGAGTTTGTCAGGTTTGAGATGAGAGCTGTTTACAAAGAATAGGGACCTTTGGGTCCCACAGGGTCTCTGTGTGTCCACCCCCCTCCCCAACATTTCTCTCTGCCACATTCCATTATTCCCATTTCCCCCCCTCCCATCTAGGAGGGCTCTGGGTGCTCCCTTTCCCCCCCCCCCCCCGCCCCGCCCTTCTTCCTCCCTAACATTCTTATTATTTCTTTCTATCTGGGAGATAAGTCAGGGTGTCAACATTATAAACTGCACTGGGACAATGGGCAGAGCTGAGACTGTTGTTATGCTGGAAGTTGTTAATGGCTGCCATCAACCAGTTCTTTGATCTACAGTTACAGAGATGGTTGAAACTGTTGGATCTGCTAACCAGATTCAAGGGACTCCATTTTCTTGTCCTCCATCTCTTTCCAGTATTCTGATTTTCACCCAAATCAACAAGTTTCTACCCACCGATTCCTAGAACATTTCCTGAAATTTGGAATGGATCAGATTGAGTGGTCAAAAGTTATTGTGCTGCATACAAGCAAACAGACAGAAATGCCATCAAGTTTTAGCGTAGGGCCTTGCTTCAGTTGGACAATTAAACTGTTGCAACTCCTGTACAGACAAGGCCTAAGACTACTAGCATGATTAAGAGTTTGTAGGTTTGGAACTTTGATTCCTCCCTCTTCCCCCCATCTTTACAAATAACATCTGCCCTCAGGACTTATCGTGACTGAGATGTTGAGTATATGCAACCTTTGCATTTGTGGAGGTCAGAATAATTGCTGTTATGTGGATTTTCCACAAAAGTCTGGTAGCTGTAGAAGGAAGTGCTACTCCTACTTTATTTCATTTGCATGAGATAGTGCTTAGAGGAAAACATAATTTTATGTGAGCACAGCACCAGAAAATGTCATCTGCTTCTAGGAAAGCTTTGGGGAAAACCCTGAAAAGAGAAGTTGAGACGGACTAGAATCCCAGTTTTAGTCAGGTTTCAGAGGGGTAGGTAGCCATGTTAGTCTGTATCAGCAAAAACAAAACAAAACGAGGAGTCCTTGTGGCACCTCAGAAACTAACAAATTTATTTGATTTATTAATCTCTAAGGTGCCACAAGTTTTAGTCAATTTCACTCTGCAAGTGAAAAGAAAGCACTAGTCTCACACTGCTACTCTGAAACTAGTCTCACACTATTGTTCAGGTACCCCTTTCCAATTTCTTCTGCAGGTAGAAGTATTTTGCAGACCCTCCAAGAGAAAGGAGGAAGGATGTAAAGGATTATTTATTTTAAAGTATGTGGGGAGAGGATGAAGGTAAGTGAGAAAACAGACAGGAAAGGGATAATGAGAGAGAGTGAAAAGAAATGTGGTAGGAAACAGAGAAGGGGGAGTGTATTGGGACAGAGGCAACACATAGAGAAGTGGCAGGAAGAGAGAAAAAAGAAAAGGATGATGAGAGATAAAGAAAGGTCATAATACTAGTTTTTCTTTTAAAAAAAAAATCTTAAATGCAAGTGCATTAGGGCCAAAATAAGGTCTCACTTTTGCAAACAGATGAGTCGATCATTGCATTTTTTGTAGGACTGGGGTCTTAGCGATGGGCTATAATAATCTGCCTATTAACTCACTGACAGCTACTATACAAGGCTGCAACTTATTTCCCCAACATCATCCAGTGCAAGGACCTAAAAGATTTTTGTTTTTAAATTTTCACCACTCTTGGCAATTTGATTTGTTCTGAATGTACTAAACACCACCAGTACCAGGTCGAGTAATTGAGACTGCCAGCCAGGGAAACAACCCACTTCCTTCCCTGATGAACCAAGGGACGCATCTCACCCATGTACTTATTCACTACACCAATACTGACTTGGACTCTAAATACATTCTATGGGTGGCGTACCCGAGCCCACTTATCCACTGACGTTTTAAAATCTCCTGCACCCCACTGTGGGTCTATGCTGGTTATGTGCTATGTATGTATCTCGTGAACCTTGTAACCGATACTTGTAATCCTTTATAACTCAAGCCTGACCCCAGAGGTACAGTACCTTCCCTCTTAACTTGTGTAAATTTGACTTTAAACATTAACTTTAATAAAAATTTTAATCAGCATGTGAATAGAAACCCCAGAATCAACTCAGCTCATTCATCTGAATTACTACAATAAAGTTACACTCTTATCTTAATTCACCCCCACAAAAGGTTGCCCTCCCTCCCATGCTAAATTACATTATTAATGGCTCTCAGATCACTCTCCTCCTTCATGAGCCCTCTTTTTTATTCAGTCACACCACTATGTCTGATATGATTAAGAAAATGTAGATTGAATTTTAGCAATAGACTATCAAATGTCTGAAAGCAAAAGTGATTTTCATGACCATCTGAAATCACTATTGGTGGCACTGGTGACACCGAAGATTGGCAGCTCTTAAAATAAAGGGGAAATATTAGCTTTAAAAAAAAATCTGAAGAAAATCAGACCATCTTCAAAATACTGTTCACGGTAAAGAGAGAAGGATGTTTAATAAGACAGAATATTTAACATCATACATACTGTATGATTAGAGGGCTATAATTTTACTATCAATCATTTACAGAGCAAATGCAAGCCAGCTATTTTGAGCAAAGCCCTCTCCTTCGCAGCCAGCACAAGCAATTTGACTGGGCACCAGGGATCTCTGCTGGGAGACGGGGAACGAATCCTTTCTGCAGACGGTGGAGCAGGAACAGACACACTCTGTGGAGACAGCTTTACTGGTTTGTACTGCAGGGGACTTAACATTTAGATAAGCAGTTCTAAACCAGTCCAATTAGTACACAGCTGCGGCCCAGCTGTACGCTAAAAAAAATTCAAAATTTGCGTCTCTGATCTGAAAGGGGACTGGCTGAGGGGGAGACAGCATCTGGCAGCCTGCATGAGCGCTCCTGCCAGCAGGGGGCTGGTAAGTGCCCCAGGGAGGCAGGGGCAGGAGAGTAGGTCTCTGGGCAGATTTGTGGTGCAAGCTCTGAGCAGCGAGGGGGTGGGGGGTGCTGCAGCACCCCCAGATTTTAAGTGGGGCTCTGCTCCTGGCCCCGTGCCTTGGGTCCTGACTGCCGGCCTGCGCCGGGTACTCTCCTCCAGGCCGGGTGCCAGGGGTCCGGGTCCTGGCGGGTCACGAGACGGGTCCAGCTGCTGCCCAGCCCCACAACCAGGACTCCGCTCCTGCACCAGCTCTGTGGAGGGGTCTCTGGGCAGGGGATGCTGGGCATAGAGGACTGTGGGGGATTTTTTTTTTTTTTGGAGGGGGTTGCTGTGGTTCTCAACCTGTGGCCCACATAACGCATATGCAGCCCCCAATGATAAATAGGTTGAGAACCACTGGTTTAGATACAGTGGCCTTACCAACCCCTCTCTCATTGGTAGAGCCCTGCAAATCCACGTATATCCGGGGATGCGGATACAAATGTTGTGTCTGTGCAGAACTCTACTCATTGGGAAGGAAGATCCTACATCTGGCTTCTTTCTTGAGTGACCTCCGCTGGCCAGCCCTGGGCACAGCACCAACATGGTCCACATGGAGTTCTGACCATTGGTCCTTGAGGGAGGAAGAAAAGCCATACTACATAGTCTGAGGACGGTGGTCATCGATGAGATAAACAGAGGTGGATTTCACAGACAACAGCAAGCAGCCCACATTTGTATGGTCATCCATTACATTTCTGATTTAAGTAGTTGTGAGATATACCTATTATACTTAAAGGAATAGTAAACAATAGCTTATAATTTATTATTCTTTGATATATTATTAAGGGCCATATCCTGGCTATGTAGGCACAAGGCCAGTTATCCCAGATTTAACAAGGGTAACTTTGTATCTTAAACCAGACTATGTCCCAAAATAGCAAAGACTGAAAAATGCAATATGACTGGGTGTTTGTATTTTATAATGATTGCGTTGGATGAAACTTGTTTGTAGGTTGCTCTTCTCCTTGTGGTTTATGTAGTCACTAGGGGTTTTTGCATAACAGTTCTATTTTGCATTTCTACACTACCTTCCACTAAATGATCTCAATGCAATTTACAATTAATGAACTTAATCTTACAGCACCCGAGTGAGGTAAGGAACACACACACACACACACACGGAAAAAACTTAAGCATACATTTAACTTAACACACTATGAGCTGTCTCCATGAAGTTAACTGGGCCCACATTGCACAGAATTCAGCATGTGCTTAAGTCTTTGCAGGACTGGGGTCAATGTACCTAAATGATTTGCCACTGTCATCCAGTCAGTAGGTAGTAAAACTGAGAACAGACCCAGATCTGCCTACTTCTCTACTCTCAACATTGGATAATTCTATTCATCTTCTGTTCTTAAGTCCACCTTGGACAGAGAGGTCAGCATACCATGTGCCCCACTATGATGCTAATCAGCTCAAATCATAGAGGAACTGTTCAATGAAATCCACAGGAAAAAAATAAATACAAATGCAAACAAGATATTTATCTAAGCCAATGCCTCCAATACCATAAAGTGACGGAACAGCTGAAGTTTTCTGCTTATTTGTTAATTTTTGTACAGTGCTGTTGCTCTTAGGCCTTCAAACAGAATGGTTTAAAAATATAAGTGTATATTATTGTTCCCTAGAGCCCCCATTGACCTGAATACCTTGACAGAATTATTTCTTAGTAAACAAAGCACTGCAACCTTTCATTCACCCCACGTGTAAGAGGAACTTATGAAAGGAAAAATTGTACTGGCTGTTGCCAGGAAGCATCAGCCAAATGAACAAAAACCAAAGCAGTACCAGCTTCAATAAATGCAGTAATATCAGCACTCCTCTCTGCCAGTTCTCAGATGGCTGACTGTACTTTACGTGATCAAAACCTTGTGCCTCACAAGTAAACACACCCCTTGCATATCTTTAATCAAGTACAACCACATCTCCCATTGCATAATACAATGCAGATTCTCTACAATTTAAAAAGGTCAGAGCTGCTAAAAAGGCATTTGTCAAGAGAGTTCCTCCACTTTTGAATTTGCTCTCCTCCCCTCATCTGCCAGAATCCAGATCTGTTAACCTTCAGGGCATGGTACAAAACATCAACATTTTCCATTGAGCATTGGGGGGAAGGAAGTGCACTAAGTGTTAAAGGGGAGGTATTATACCTGCTCTGGGGATCTTCTATTTTGTTGGCTGGTATGTATTCATTAGGGTGGTAAGAGAAATTAATGATGTTAGATGCCCTTACCTAATTTAACACAGGAAATGGGTGCTTATTTATGCTTTTATAAATAAAAAGGAAATCCTATACTGTGGTGATGAGGGCCTTATAAACATAAAAAGAGAGAAGATAAAGAACTGTATAGTGCATTATCTGTGTTCAGGTTTTTTTAAGTTGACCTTGTCACACTAAAAAGAAAATGATAAAGCGTTATAAGGGCTACATCTAAATTAATAAGAAAAGACGAAAGCACTTGGAAAGGTGTTTCAGAGAGCATTTAGTGTCTTAGCTATATTAAGCGACAAAGAGTCCTGTGGCACCTTATAGACTAACAGACGTATTGGGGCATAAGCTTTCATGGGTAAATACCCACTTCGTCAGATGCATTTAGCTATATTAAAGAATGACAATCCAATAGGAAGCTGCTGCTTTGGCAGCTGTTAGGACTCAGGGAGTGCACACACCACAAAACAGGAGATAGTGAATATTGTTGCAAGGTAAATTTTGCTTACTTAAAAAAGGGTGCACGTGTGTTAATGTAATCTAAACTGAAGGGCCCTGTATCCACCTTGGGCTGTCTCAACCCAGCAACCCTGACCCTAATTCACTCCTTCAGAGAGCCTCGAGCCCTACCAGAAAGTAACTAGGCATAAACATTACTAGAATGATTTTTTTTTAAACAACAGAATGGTACCAGAGTTGACTTTACAATAAGTTCAAAAGGTTCCCAGTTTTGTATGGCTCAGATATTCCAGTAACAGCTGCATTTCCGGCCTGCGTTCCCGGCCGGCAGACGGGGCACCTGCTGCCGGGCATTAGGGGAGCTCTAACCGAGACAATGCACAGCCATGACTATAGGGAAGAAGAAATAACGGGTACTTCCAAGCACGCAAAAGGCCGGTTCTGCAAACACGGTGCAGCCCACGCGCTCGGTGACTTGCAGCGGGACTCCGAGGCGTGGAAGGGCTGCGCCGGTGGCCCCTAAGGGGTTCGATGTTCCCAGGCGGCCAGCCAGGCTCGTCCCGGGCCTCCCCCAGGGCGCACACCCCGCAGCAGGCGGGCGCGTTGCTAGAAGCTGAACTTTTGCATTCCCAGGCTCTGGCTGGCGGCGTCGCCGCCTTCCCTCCGGGCTGCGGCTGGCAGTTGAGCCAGACACAAAGACCCACAACGCCTCGGCCCCAGCCCCGCACGAGAGCGAGCAGTACGGAGGCGCCCCCTGGCAGCCAGCCCAGCCCAGCCCCTCTGCAGCTGGGTCGCTGGCGCCCCGGCCCCGCAGGTGCAGGGAGCTCGCCTCGCACGTGAGGCGGAGCTGTCAATGGAGCCGGGCTTTGTTCTCTGCGCGCCCCGGGCCGCAGGGGCAGAGCTGCGGGGCCGATGCCCCTCCCACCCCCGCACGCCTCGGCCAGCTGGCGCGCTACTCACCGGCAGCGGCTCGCTTTGCTGCGGGCGGCAGCAGCCGGGTCCGGCTCGGCCAACTTTCCCGCCAGCCGCGGTGGCTCCGCAGCCCCAGCCCGGCCCCGTCGGCGGGGGGAAGGCGGCGCAGGGCGCGGCGAAGGGAAGCGCTGGCTGCTACTCGCTGCTTTCAGTTTCACGGCAACTGCGCGCCCTGCTGCCTCCGGGGGTGGGGAGAGAAAGGGGCATAGCGCCTCTGCCTGAGCCCGCGCGGGGCTCGGCTCGGCTCGGCTCCCCCGGGGAGGGGCGGGCCATGCAGCGGGGAGGGGTTTGCCGCGTCCAGGCCTCCTGGGTAGGGCTCATTGTGGCTTTGTTCCCTACCCCCACCCCGCGAGCTCTGGCTCGTCTCTAGCCTCGGCCGCCAGAGGCGCTCAAAGCGCGGTCCCTGCATGGACGGAGGGTGCAGGGAAAAGCCAAGCAACTCTGTAGGCGCTGAGCCTCCGGCATCACCCCACGCGGCAGGTGCGGGTGCAGCTAAGAGCCGAGCAGGTGTCTTCATCTCTAATGACAATGGTCTTAAATTATACAGTTGCGTGAGTGGGGGCGAGTTAAGACCCCATTTCTGCAAAAGCTTCAACATGATTGTAACTTTATTCACAGCAGCCCCATTGAGGTCCATGGGCCTACTCCCATGTAAAAATTACACATTGTTAAGTCACTGAAGCCACCAACCAAAATTTCAAATAATCTTATGAAATAAGTGTAACAAGTAGAAAATATCACCCATTTCCAAAATGCAACTGGCTACATGGAACACAACAAACAGTAATGCTAAATAATGGTAGCATGTAACGCCTCTGATTTTATACAGAAAGCATTCTAGTCTACTACTAAGATAGTCAGAAATCCACCCACTTTAAAAAAAATACTTACATTGCAGAAGTAAAACAGTAGTATGTCGTGATAAATAGTATGATGCAGAAATGACACCAGGAGGCATTTCCTAATTAAATGAAATCCCCTAGTAGTCTACTTTTGCTATGGGCTGTTTAGAGAATGTTCACTTTTATCCCAGCAGTGGCTGTTTTTCAATGATGAAATGCACCCAGCATCCATATATACATAGTTTTAAGATCTGTCAAACCGTGGCAGATTTGAATGAAAGACAACAAGATAATAGTACATAGCAATGGAAAAGCACCATCAGACCAAGTTGATTCCCCTTCAAAGACTGAAGCAAGTTACCTGCTAAAGGAAGTAGTAAAATTAATTATTGCCCTGAATCTCATAGTAGGTTTAAGGCATCGAAAAGGATCCAAAACATTGAAAATGACTTTAGCAATCTGAAGTTAGGCATCCTTGCTTGTGGAGAATGGTACTGAGGAAGCAAGCTCTTAAAGAATCTTTTGATGGAAGCCCTTTGAATTTAAGGAACATTTAGTAGAGAACACAACAGAAGAAAATAAGGTTTTTTTTTAAAGGCAGGTTCAATTTTAGTCATCAACTCTGATAGTGTCCTAAGAGCTGTGCAAGTAACTTCCATGCACTTCAAAACATCCCTTTAATAGAATTTCTTGTAAAGCACTTAAACCTGGCTTCCTGTTCTTCTCTCCATTTAAAAAAGCAACCAAAGATTCATATTAATTTGTACCAGTCTATAAATATAATTTTAGCAGAATCATATTGTATTGAGAAGCTTATGTTTGTCTATTACCCTTCACTTACTGCCCTACTCTCTGAAGACAAGTGTCTTTATCATGACATCCTGTAACTACTTTCACAAACCAGAGGGATTCAGATCTTACTCCTACCAACTTTCAGTCTCAGCATGACTCTGCAAAAGAATTTGTAATCTAACTACATTTACTAAAGTTACCCAATTTTTACATTAAAATAATAAAATGCTTGTTTTGCACACTAGTGATTTCTTTTAAAGGGCTATTTGCTCTTTATTAATTTTTTTTTTTTTTTTTTTTTTACAAAGACTCCAGAGCAATCCTTCAAATCCGTTCACTGGCTTTCCAGTTTAACACATTTTGAAGATCCTTGCCTTCCTATAGTCCCTTCCTTATTGCAAGCACAACCTATTCCTCTTATTACTCCCTTCATTCCTTGCTCTGAGCTTCAGACCTTGTTTCAAGCTGCTTCCTCTCCTCTGCAGGCAAAACACACAAGCCCATACCAGTCAACATTATACGCAAGCCACACTTTTCCAAGAGTGCCTCTTACAGTTGCAATGTCACTACGTCCACCTAGACTCCCCCATAACTTAACGGTTGCTCCATGTTTTACTTTATATGGACTGTAAATTCTTCCAAGTTGGGACTATCTTATAAGTGCTATGTACACTTCCTTTATGGTACCAAAAGGTAATGTTCCAATTCATAATCAATGTCATTTAAAGCTGAACAACTAAAACTGGAACTTTGTGTGCCTCTATATTCCATTTCTGTGAATCAGATTCTTGAACCTAAGAACACTTTGTCCAGATCATACCTTGCACTTTTAATTTTGTCATTCATCTTCAATAGTTGCTGTTTACATTTCTTTATTAACTGAAAATAAACAGTACAAAAGAGGAGCTGTAAAGTTATATTGTTTCTGAACAATGTAGGATACACTTTCTCTGTCAAACTTAATAAAAGCGTGCAATCATTTTATATTTCTTAAACGACAAAATTAAGACAACCTGAAAATTAGTTGAGTTCATTTCCTAAACTCGTTATAAAAAGACAAAACCAGGAGATTAGTGGTATAGCAAAAACAAAATCTCCACTGAAATTAACACCATTGTATAATTTTATTTCTAATTATTAAAAAAATATAAGTGAATTTAGAAGATAATCACAGTATAAGGGCCCTAAAATTTCAGACAATTACAAGGTACATAAAAATAGAAGACACAGATTCCTTTAAAACTTTAATCCTTTGATTAAGCAGCAAGCATATCACTCTTCCAGGCAAAAACACTGTTTAAAAAACAACCCCCCACCCCCATAACGAGACGTGCAAACTGTATGCACATATTCTGCAAAGCACACAATAAAAAGGACATTTTGCTATGTACATATTTGTTTAGTACTACAACTGCTAATTTCCCTACTGTGTGCCACAGTGTACGTAAACTAAAAGTACACTACACCCTTGCCCCCCAAATACAGCACCTTTGCCCAGTTACAGAATATTTAAACAGGATTAAATTGAATTACAATGTACTGAACAGTTGATAGCAGTCAGTGGTGTCCAACTGTACTGCAACACCCAACATTTTGCATACTGAAATTCTATTGACAATAGACAAGACAAAAATTAGCAAAGGTACAGTACACACACCAGGGAGACTTGATATCAATACTTAAAAAAATACTGAAAGATGCATTCTACTTAAGTAACAATTAAAATTAGATATTTATTTAAACAGTTATGTCAAAATGCACAAGACAGGGTTCTTGTCAGCCTAAAAGTCTGTAGGTCAGCCAGACTTCATGTAGTTGTTTGAGGGGCCCTTTTGACCCCCCAAAACAAAAAGTTCCAGCAATCACGAAGAACTCTTCATAGTTTGTTTTACAATGCTGCTTTTCTTTCTGGAACAGTCACTATCTAAATGTCCATATGGTGGCTGGGAATCTAATTTTGGTGTGAAAAAAAACCCCAAAAAGGGACTTTTGAACTTAGAGCTAAGAACATTAGCAGAGACAGATGTTTCAAAAAACAAAGTCTCCTAAGTTTACCATTTCTGGAAAGTGTTTTTAGGTAGGGTTGACACTGTAACCACAATTAAGGCTACATGTCTGATTTTAATATTTAAGTTACAAATGTAGTAGGTAAAAGGCTTCTACAAGAACTTCCCTTTGCACAGATACAAGATTTCAGCAAAACTGTTAAACTGTAAAACATGAGGACAGTTGAACCACTGAAGCTGTGGGAGACTGAGGATTGTAAATTCCAATTTCAAACTGAAGATCCAGTTTATTTTTAAGGCCCAGTCTGTGTTAGGCCAAGAACAGAGAGTTATGGAATTATACTTAAAATATTCAAACACTGTTCCAGCTAAAAGAGCTTCTAGAACAGTGAGGTGGTCAATATGGGTGCAGGACACAATGTTTAAAAGCAAACACTTTTCCATAGCTTGACCCACTCCACACTGGTTCCCAAACAGTAACTTTAAACACTTCCTTACCCAAGTTTCTGGCCTAGGTTTTTTAGGAGAGCTGACAAACTTACAACTTCACATTTTATCTTTTTGTCACTAAAGACACAAATTATAATTTCAGATAATTGGGATCATTTAGTTTCTCCAGTGAAGTCCCCCAACGCCTAACCAAAAAAAATTTAGAAGGATCAATAAACACCAAATGCAGACCTGCATTACTATTTAATTGTTTTGTATCTGATTTAATACAAATAAACAAAAAACCAAACCCAGATGGGGGAAGGGAACGCTCAGATAACCATTTAGCCTTCTCTGAAATGAGGTTGTTTCACATAGTCCCACCATCACAACATTTGAGGAAACATTCCCTGCTAATTGGCATTACCAGTATTTTAGTTAAAGCTTTAGGTAAAGAGCAATAATATAGAGTATGTAACTCTAGATATGACCATTTACAAAGGGATTAAAAACTACTGTACTTCAACTGTAAGTGTAATAAGTGGAGTAGCCACATTACAACAGTGGTCATTACTGGTATTTTTCATCATCTCCTTGGACCTGGAAGTTGCTGGCACATCCACTTCCTATAATTTTGCACTAGGAAATCAGATGCCTGGTATCAGAGGGTTTATATGATTAGAACACACACTGCTAGATTTAACACGTTTGGTACAATAGCTGAGCAGATCTTCAGATTACTCTTTCAAAAGGAGTATTTAATGAGCAAGTATCTTTTTAAAGAAAGTAAAGTCTGTTTTGAGAAAGCTATAAAAAAGTCTATAGTTTAAAAGTGCATGAAATACTTCTATTGTATATCTGAACTGCAGACTATTAATTCTTGCACTCCTAACATAGGAAAACAAAAAAATAATCCCCCACATTAATTTCTACTGTCAGTTAAGGAGTTGTCACAGTTCCTAAATCTGCCAGACTCTGCATTCCTGTACTAAGATGTTTCAATATAAAGAACTTTAATAAAATAAATAGAGTAAAAAATCAGTTAAACAAAATCTTGGTGCACAGAACGTTTATTTGCTTAAGAGATTAGCTTCCTTCGACCGTTATTCATATGGATAAGGGTGAACTGTAGGCATTTTTTTGCTGTACAAGTCTTCTGCACAGAAGATTCTTTTATACAGATGGTCATTCATGCGGTTCCACTGCTAAGATTATTAGCTTGCTTCTCTGTGTAAAACTGCTTCACAATACCTTGGAAGGCTTGCTCTTTTCTCCCCTTCATTATTTGAGAAAAGTGGACATTGATAAAATTTTATCGAAGGAGTTACGATAGTTCTGACCTATTTCACTTCTTTAGTGCAGAGTGGACTGTGATTCTGTCTGAATTCCAATAAGTGAGGGTGGCTGTTGGCCACTGACTGTGGATAATACCGGCCTTGGATTTAGACGAGGAGGCATAGAATTAGCTGGGCGGATGAGTGGTGGTGGGGGCTGGTTTAGGGTTGGTCTTGGCTGAATAAATCGAGCCTGTTGCTGAAGTGGTGGAGGCTGACGATGGAGAGCAGGAGCAGCTGGAAGCGTTGGACGAAGTAACGGAGGAGGCTGGTTCAAAGTTGCTACAGGGGTTGCTGGAGCAGATGCCTGTGCTGGAGGCGAAGGGCCTAAACACTGAGTGATCTGCGTGGCTTGTCCCTACACAAAGACAAAATGTTATGTAAAAAGAGCCATCCTGTCCAGAACAAAATGCAGTTTGGGTTGCCAGTGTCCACTATATCGAAAGCACAAGCTTTTTTTGACATTGAAAAAACAAAAGTTACTGAGCATTTTAATTTCTAAACTGCTGAATAGTGGAACTAAAAATAGAATATTGATGAAACAATAATCTACTTTTTTTTAAACATTAAATACAGTCATAAGAAATTCAGTATTAGAGGCCCAATCCTGTTCCCAATGAAGCTTATAAGATCAAGATCAGGCCTTCAAGTACACTAGTGTATCACAATCAGATTAAGCTTACATTATATTTCACTGAATTAAGTGCTATTCCTCAACGCATGCTTACTAATACGTGATACACAAAACACACCTCATCTTCTTCATCAGTGCTCTTTCCTGATGGCACATTAGAAGTATTTTTTGTGTCCTCCCCTAAAGTAGAAGCATCACCATTAGAAGCCAGGGTTCCTTGTTCAGCTTCCCATTCCTGCAACACCTCCTCTAAGTTAAACCGACGCCTGTAGTTTACAAAGAAGTTCTTCACTTGGCCAACAGTCTTGTTGCCAATTACATCTGCAATAGCTTGAAAATCTTTACCATATTTGCGTACACCTGAAAGGCAAAGTAAATAATACACCTGTGAAGGATCAGTCAAGCACAACTATTTGTGAAGTATGTATACAAATATGGCCTTTGAAGCCTACAGCTAAGGGCTCACTTTAATTTTAAGGACCTCCCCATTAGAAGGTAGACTACAGCTTCCATTTAGAATAAATAAATAATGGAAAACAAACAAAAAAAATTCCCAGAATACACACCGACTCTTATTCTTTCAAGGCTATCTTTGCAAGGAAATTTTTCACTAGGGTTAGGGTTAGTCACTGATTTTTCTAAGGATCCTGGTAACTGATAGGGCCCTCCCTACAGCCACGCAGGGCTGGTCTCTGATGTGTGAAATAGATCATTTGATATTTTTGGAGGGGGAGAGAACAGTACTCTGTGAGCTTCAACCAATGGTTACAAGTCGTCTCTGTAGGCTTCCCCCAGCTAGCTGCATGCTAAGCTAGCTCTTTTCCCAAGAACCCATGTGACATCTGACTGAAAGGAGCAGCAGAATTCAATAGCATGAGTCTACTGACTCAGCACAATGCAGAGCCAGGACACTAGAATTCGAATCCTGGCTCTGACACTTCCTTTGTGCCCTAAGGGGAACAGGCTAACAGCCTGTCATTTAGCTATTTATGAAATGGGGGAACAGCCCTCTGAATATAGGACAAATTGGCAGATATTCACTAGGCTTATTTGGAACAACTGCCCTTAAAAAAACAAAACAAAAACAAAAAACAAACAAGTGATGGCAAAATAGCTCTCAGCAAAAGCACCTGAGACCCAATTCTCCTGCAGTGGGAGTCTATGAATAGTTCAACTCTTCTCCCTTTCGTTTATTTTTAGATCAGTCAGTTTGATTTGGGAGTGCCTCAACTTATTTCTGATCCTCCCCAAAATCCTAAGACTGCTTTTGGCATCAAAAAAGTTAGTTATCCCCGATTTTGTGGAAAATTTTTCCTTGCCCATTCAAACACATTAAGGCTGGCTCTGTATGCTTCTCTCTCCCAATACAATATACTAGCACTGAAAAATTCCATCTGAAACCTTGATATGGCAGTTATCAAGGAATGGTCGATCAAATAAACAAAATACATGTATTTTAAATACCTGAATCAAGTCGTCTCAAAGTGACATATTGAAGTTTACCAGTTCTCCCTCAATTCAGTTTCCATTTTCTTAAAAACAAAGATATGAGAGTCTCTCCCCTTTTAATACATTAATGGTAACCCTGAAGTTTCTCCTCTTTCCTGTTCTCAAGGGGAAAATCATCATGTTCTCCTGCACTCTGGAGCTTTGCTTTTAGCTACTGTACTAAAAATGATATTTTTGATACCCAAAGAGTCCAAGAGTTTTGTACCTTTCAGACTCCAGAGACTGGACCTGCTTGTATTTTATAGCCTGGGATAAAAATTACTCTACAGCACGGGTCGGCAACCTTTCAGAAGTGATGTGCCGAGTCTTCATTTATTCACTCTAATTTACGGTTTCGCGTGCCAGTAATACATTTTAACATTTTTAGAAGGTCTCTTTCTAGAAGTCTATAATATATAACTAAACTATTGTATGTAAAGTAAATAAGGTTTTTAAAATGTTTAAGCAGCTTCATTTAAAATTAAATTACAATGCAGAGCCCTCCCCAAACCAGTGGCCAGGATCTGGGCAGTGCGAGTGCCACTGAAAATCAGCTCGCGTGTCGCCTTCGGCACGTGTGCCATAGGTTGCCTCCCCCTGCTCTTCAGTAATCCATAAACTGGAGACAGTTATGTGATTTTTGCTTTCTGCTAGGTAACCTTTCATATCATGAGCAAAATAAGATTTGACTTATGTAATGTGGAAAATTGCTGATGACTTTAAGTACTATAATGGATTCTGAATGGGTAAAGGACATGCATTTTCTCCCCCAATAGCAGAAAATTATATGCCAGATGTAATGTCTCATTTCAGAAAGGTGAAATAAAGGATACAGAAGGAGAGTTATTTATTTCAAATTAGAAAATCTGAAATGTATGCTCTTAGTAACTTGATAAAAAATGACATAACTTTGCTCTTTCTACTTTTCTCTTTGAATAAGTGCTTCTAATATGCAGTGTCTTGTTCGCTGCAGTGAATGTACAAGAGAAAATTCAGTGCCAATAAGTAGTTTAACTACAGTTGAAGCTAAGTTGAAGCTTCCATTTTAGCCATTAAGGGCCAAATAAAATTATGGCTGGTTCTGCACATATGTACTAGTAAGCTCCTGCTCCCCCACACAGAGATCTGCAGGGGAAAAAAAAAAAAAAAAAAAGAAAAAACCCACAATCTGGCCGCAGGGAGTCTCAGTGTGCAAGACGGAGCAGTAGTGTTTCTAAAGAGGGTAAGTCTGGGCAAGACAGAGACAACCATTTGCTCTGTGCACTGACAGTGGCAGGAGATGAGAGAGAAAGACGAGTGATATAGCGACATCTTTTCAAAGTCTGCTCCCTCCAGTACTCAGTCTTTTGCCTGTCATAATAGACATGGCATAATAGGAGAGCTTCACTAAGGCCAGGTCCACACTATCACTTATTTCAGCATAATTTACATTGCTCAGGGGTGTGAATACGCCACCCTCCTGAGCAACATAAGTTACACATATTTAAACGCCAGTGTGGACAGAGCTACGTCAGTGGGAGAGATTCTCCCGCCAACATAGCTACTGCCTCTTGCGGAGGTGGATTTATTATGTCAACGGGAGAACTCTCCCCCGTCGGCATAGAGCGTCTTCATCAGACATGCTGCAGCTGTGCAGATGTAGTGCTTCTAGTACAGATTAGCCCTAACTCACACAGCTGATTAGAAGACCCATTGGGACTTATTTACCAATTTGCAAAATTCATTAAGTGAACAAAAGGATAATCAAATGAAATGCATTTCTCTCATTTGACCACTGAGGTTCAGGTTCCTTTCAGATTCCCTTTAGCATACTAGTAAGTATCCAATAGTGTTACTGAGACTGATTTATACAAGTCTTCAGTACAGCACTTATTCTAAATGGAAGCTGTAGTCTACCTTCTAATGGGGAGGTCCTTAAAATTTAATTGGGAGACAGAAAACCTAACATACTGACAGAGCACACATTTATCTTGAAAGGGACTATCACCTTTCTAGGTCATATAATGGCAAACTGGTGCACAGACTATTCATTACATAATCAAGTTTCAAACACTACCTTAAGTTATTTCCTAACGCTTTCCTCCTTTCCACCCAGGAGACTGATTAAGCTTGATAACTTGCCTAGTCTTATAAAATGAAGGTCAAAAAGTAGAAGCTCTAGCCCCAGTCCAGAAGTCTACACAGCAATGAAACAGCCCTGCAGCTCAAGCCCCGCGAGCCTGAGTTGGCTGGCATGGGCCAGCTGTGCGCTTTTCTTTGCTGTGTGGACATGCCCTAAAAGGCAGCACATCCTTAGAAGTGAAGTTAAGCCATGATCTGGCACAGCACTTAAATGTGTGCCTAGAGTTCAGTACCTGAGTATCCCCATTAAAACTAATGCTTTGCCAGATTGGGGCCTTAGTGAATGGCATGGTTAAGTAGTACTCAGCATATCACTGTACACTCACTGGACTGGAACTGAAATTGTTGCAGACAATAGATTAGAAGGGAAATGGGAGTGGAGGCTCCAGCAGGGCAGTGGGGAGCATAGGCCACTGACTGCACAGAGGTGGGGGAATCACTCTGCAGCCCCCTGCCCCCTTTGGGACAGAGTCGGCAGTGAGGCTGCACCCAACCCTGACACAGCGCAAGGGCAAGACCTGACCCAGAAACACCCTGGGACCCTGCCCCTTCATGCCAATAGCAAGCAAGAGGGACAGAGTATCACATGCAAGCCCAGCCCTGCCACCTGATCCAGGTGTGGGGCAAGCAGGCTCATCCCAGCAGGATCCAAGTGTGGAGGGGCTTAGTGTGGGGGGATCCAGGTGTGGGGTGAGCGAGTTCTGTGGGGGGCAATTTGGGTGTGGGTGGCTTGGTGGGAGGTCCAGGTGTGTGTGTGTGTGTGTGGGGGGGGGAGGATCTGGATGCAAAGGGGCTCGTTGGAAAGTCAAGATGCAAGGGGAATAGGACTCAGCAGGGGGGATCCAGGTGAAGGTGGCTGGGGCTCAGCACGGGGATCTGGGTGCAGGGGGGCTGGGAGTGCAGGTGCAGCTCAGTGGGATGGGACTTGGCAGGGTGGATGGAGGGTCTAGATGCACAGGGGTTGGGCAGATGGGGGAGCAGCTCTCTGTACAGTGACCTCTTCCCCCGCAGCTGGGGAGCAATGGGGGCAAGAAGCAGGGGGTGGGGTGCATGTGCGGAGCTTCCTGCAGTTGGGGGAGGTTCCTGGGGCTGGGTTGGACCTGGCCCCAGGAGCAGCCGGTGCAGGGGAAGAATAAGTCTTGTCCCCCTGCAGGACTAGCAGCTGGAGGGATAGCTCAGTGGTTTGAGCATTGGCCTGCTAAACCCAGGGTTGTGAGTTCTATCCTTGAGGGGGCCATTTAGGGATCTGGGGCAAAACAAAAAACCACCTGTCAGGGATAGTACTTGGCCCTGCTAGTGAAGGCAGGGGACTGGACTCTATGACCTTTCAAGGTCCCTTCCAGCTCTATGAGATAGGAGTCTGGCACATGGTAGAAGCTACTGGCGAAGTGTCTCCAGGCCTACCCCTTTCTGGCTCCAGGCACATCGCGACAGCGAGTGAAAGGGACAGAGTCTTGTACGCACTCCCAGTCCCACCCCCTGAGGTGGTGATTTACATCTTCCCTGGCTGCTCCCAATGCCCAAACCAGACAGCCTGTTCAGGACCACTGCCTGGGAGGGGTGCATGAATCAACTATTCTGTAGGGAAAGAGTAAAATCTGCAGGGGACATGAATTCTGCTCTTGCACAGAATTGTCCCAGAGCCAATATGCCAGTGGTGCCTTATCTTTTCCCATCGTGCCCTCCCCCGACCAGTAATGGAATCTGTCCACATCCCCCACTCCATTACTGTATGGTTAGCTCAGCAGAGGAGCTTGGGCTGACAGCAGAGCTGGGCGTAGAACTGGGGATGGGGACAGAGAGGGAATAGGGGTGAGGGGTCCTGCAGCTGGGGCAGGGCTGGGTGGCACTCCCTCCCCATCCCCCAAGAGAGCTAGCCTAGGCCCTGCCACGTGCCCCATCACCACCCCAAACTTCCTCCATGTCCCGCTAAGGGAGCATGCCCCAGTTTGAGGACCAGTGCAATATACAGAGTAAAACATTCAGAAAGATAGTTTGCAGTGATCTTATTTGGGTCATATTTCCTAAGCATGGAATAGGTCTAGTAGTTTATGTACTTGCAGCAATTTGATTTCAGAAAGTTAGTGTCATTCCCCCCATCACGCGCCATCAAATGTAATGGGTTCTGTACTTGCAAACTGTCGTTTGATTTAAGTTTTTGCAGACCAAATTGTATGAAAAAAAATGACTGAGCATGAACAAAGCTGTGTTTTTTCTCAGCCATTTCAAAACTATGTTCACCAAAAAATATGAGGACTTATTCAAAATAACCAATTCTGTACTAAAAAGCACTATAAGAGTTTACTGGTTGCGTATTAACGAAATAAAGACCATTCAACCTTTGAAAGAATCCTAACTTTCGAAGCAGACTCAGAATACTAAAAGTTATCAAATACTGAATGTTCAGTAACTTATACATTATAATATTCTCACAAAACATGGGGCAAGTTATACTAATTAGTCTAAGCATTATTTTAAAGCAGGTAAACAACGTGGAGCAGAGGTTCTCAAATTGTGGTCTGCAGACCACTTCCATTAAGGTGGTCCATGGATAGTTCCCTTTAAGGTGCACGCGCCTGGGTGGCAGCACATGAGAAAAATGACAGGCCACCCACCTCATTAGTGGAGCTATGCAGGCGTGGCTCCACTAATTAGGTGCCTGGACCCTGGAGAAGACGCAAATGTAAGGTAAGGTGGTGGCCTCGGGCGGGGGGAGAACAGGGGGCATGTGGGAAGGGTCAGTGGAGTGAGAAGAGGGGGAAGGGAGGGAATTTGGGACATGCAGGGCCAGAGAGGCAACTTTCCCCAGCTCCAGGGTTGCGGCTGCTGGGGAGAGACACCCCCCTCCTTCCCAGCTCCAGCTCAGTGGCTGCCGCAGTGGGGGAGACCCCCATCCTTCCCAGCCCAGGAGGTGCCACAGCAGGGGAGAGAGGGCACATTCATCGCATTAGAAAGGTAAGACTACTGATATTAGAATATGAATTGTGTGCTTTTATTTGCAGAACAAAAAACAATTATTATTAACGTTTTTTTTAATATAGCGCTTTTATCCAAAGCGTTTTACAACAGTTCTTCAATGGTACAAACAACATTTGGAAAAATCATTAAGTGGTCCGCTAAGACCCTCAGCAATTTTCAAGTGGTCCGTGGAAAAAAAAAAGTTTGAGAACCACTGATGTAGAGAACTAGCTCGATTACTTCACTGAAGTAATATTGAGCTGATGTATGGTATCAGAAAATACAAGAGATGCAACGTATCACACTTTGAAGTTAATACACTGAGTTTCATTTTTATGTTTATATTTCTATCTGAATGCTTTTTCTGGACTGTGCAGTGCACTGTTTTAACAAGACAACAATCTGAGATTTTTCATGCTTAGATAAGAGATTATTGCATGTTAACTGCACCCAATATCCTGTTGGTAAAGTGCACTGCTAGCCACTAAGAAAATGTGTTAGTACAGCATCTGTCTCCAGCCTCAAACTTTCACAGCAGGATGTTGGATGGGAAGACTGTATCTTGTCTCTTCATGCCTAGTTAAAGATGACCTGCAAACGAAAGAAATTGGGCTTCTGCCTTTTTGCTTCTTTTTCAATGTATAAAGGCCGCCTGAAAAATATTTTTCCCCTACTTGTTTCCTACTTTATTTCACATCTGTTTAGGCTAGAAGACCAGGAAGAAGAGTTAGTGTCTTATGATGGGGATTTTTAGTCAGATTGCTTAGACCACCAGTGGGCTTCAAAAAAAAAAAAAAAGTTAAACACCCATTTAACTTCAATGACTAAACTCTGAATCTACTCAATGTACAGTATATACCACTCACACCCCTTCAATTAAAGAAAGGGCTTACAACCACCACCACCATGTGTGTTCCACTGGTCTTCCAACAAAGCCAGACTTTACATTCTCAACATTTCAAGGGGGGGGGGGGGGGGATTAGCAATCTCTCTCCCCAGCTATCTATAAAAAGAAAGAAAGAAAGAAAGAAAGAAAGAAAGAAAGAAAGAAAGAAAGAAAGGGAAAAATAAAGCATTTTCTCAGGTGTTCTTTATACATAAAGCAGAAAAAGGGCACAGGCCCAATTTTTAAGAAATCTGCAGGTCACTTAAGATTTTTAATAGTTATAGGTCATTACTACTTTTCTGTAACATACCTTGTACTGCAAGAAGCTGCTCTTCTGTAGTCCAACGGGCATTGATTTTCTGATTCAACTATTAAAATTAGAGAAATTACATACTAAGGTCATTAAAGCACATTCCAAACACATTGTAAAATATCTGAAAGTCATTATAAAAACATATTTTAATGCCTTAATTTGTTTGATAGTTTTCCGTTTGCAGTAAGACTCGATTGCAAAGACTCAAACGTCACAGAGTAATAATCATCTTCATGAAGGTAAAAACATTGTTAGTTTACTGTTTAATATTAAATTGTATTAGAAGAACATAATTTCTAAATTATTTTGCATTTTCAAGTAATATGCTCACCATTAGCTTCAGTAATTGAAAGAAAAAAAAAAAACCCACCCCAATGCTTGTCACATGTTGGTGAAAGTAGAAACTAATTAGCTGACAGTTTCACCAGAAAAGCTGGTTTGTAATGGCACATGATTCAGCTCCCTAACTTCATGTATAATCATGCTAACCTCACTGCTTCTGTTGTCCCTCTATCCACTCCCACTTACCTCCCATTTAAAAGATTGAGGAAAAGCATATTTTGCTGACTTCCTCCAGAGAACCAACATATATACCATTACATGAATTTCAGTGTTCCAGTTAAACTGTTGGTGAAACACAAACACTGTTCAGCAGCAAACGACTCAAACTATACATTAATTTATCTTCCCACCAATCCAAGTGCAGTGCCACACATTCTAGCACATTATATTAGTTTACCTCAGGAGGTTTGAATTCTTCAATTCCACCTTCCATTTTTTGTTTCAGTGCACTGTTTACTTGCTTAGCATTTTGAACCTTGGTTTAAAAAAAAAAAAAAAAGTTAATCAGCTCCACAAAGAAATCTGATCACTTCATACAAACATCTCCACTAGGATTGCCACAAGTATGCCTCTTAAATTACAGAAGTAAACATTATGGTTTAATGCTTCTCTACTTTTAACTGCTGCTTCACAGACAAATTATATTTTACCCTGGAGAGTGAAAGAGAGAGACGACTAAGACAGCGTTCTTTGAAAGGCTGGTTAAAATTTGTCCACCAGGATTACGACAAACCAGGAGGAAGATAAAAGCTAACTTTCACAAAATTACATGTCTATATAGAATAAAAAATATTTCAGGATACTACAAACATCTTTTCATTTGATGCTCTTACATTTTTACTGAGTGAGAGAAATTCTATACATAAGTTGTTTCTCAGAAGGCGAGGTTCTCTCCTTCCCCAACAGAACTCTAAAAAGTGATGAGATATTTCTAGTCGCAGACTGCTTACTGGTTTTGTTGGCTTCAGGTTATGATCTCCTGATATAGTTCATTTTGGAATTATTTTTGTTTACAAAGGTGTACTTTCTAACTCACACTTGCACATCACTATTAAATTAAAATGTGCTGACGCAATGCACAGAGGAACACATATATGAGAAAATGGATTTGCATGGCTGGTTTGACAGCATGCAAGGGCTTGAATGCATGGGAAGGCATTGATTATGGAGAAACTCTGTTGCACTCAGTCTAGGCAAAGAAAAAGCTGCACCCTTCCAACATCTTAAACAGAATACATCTGGATCCATGATTTTTCCAATGTTTTGAGGATTCCCCCATCCTACACACACACACACACACACACACACACACACACTAAAAAAAGCTATAATATATGATAAACAGATCACATCCACCCCCTATTAGATTTTATTCAGTTTAAAATCAGATAAGATGTTAAAATACAATAAGATTCTATTTCCCTCCAACATAGAAATTAAGAAGCTGTTGGGAGGATTACCCCTTGACAAGAATTAAATGTACATGTGTTTTTAGAAAGAGGTAAGTCCCACAAAATTATATCCTCAATAGTGGGCAAGGGTAGCATTAAAACAGAAGAGGTTATTTTCTAACTTCCAACCTATTATCAGTGTAGAACTAACAAATATAGGAACAATCAATTTAACAAGACACTTGTGTTGAAGCAACTGATACATGATTTCAGAAACCCCATAGAGGGATTAGGACAGTGATTCTCAATCAGTGGCCCATTCAGCACATAGCTGCGGCCCATGTGACATCCTCAGGGCCTGACTGATAGTGTGTTTTTTGTATCTATATTGTGTGGATGTGGCCCACAAAACACAGAGAGCTGCATATGCAGCCCACAATGGTAAATAGGTTGAGAACAACTGGATTAGGAGAATACACACAGTCTCAGGAATTCACAGCAAACAAAACAAGACAGATGACCCAAAGTACCTGGCGCTTCAATGAGATTAGCTCCATGTCCAGCTGTCTAAGAATTGTGTTGGCTGCATTGGGGCTACAGGAAACTGCTACCACATCTTCCTGGGTCAGATACATGCCCTTAGGAGGACGACATTTAGAACGCTGCGAGTGATGGCGATGCTGTAAGCTCTGATACTCTCTTCTACCCAGCCCTATTTTACTGGTCTGAACAGGTTGTTCATTATTGCCCTTAAAAAGTTAGAAGAGGTTGGTGATTAAAGTACACAGCTTTTGAATACCATGCAAGCATATTTTACAAGCAGCTTACACAAAAGAGAAAACGAGGCCATTTCTACAGCTACTCGAAAAGGGCATTAAAGCCTTAAGTTAGAGTTATGCTCTCAAGTCAGTTATTGGATAAGTCTGTCGTCAACCTTTAACATATTAACATTTCTTTCAAACTCTACAGAGTATGGTTCCATTACAAAAACTGTATTTTCAATTGGGTTAGAGAAAGGTTAGCATACATTCTATGAAAAAGGATGGAGTTTCCTAGCCTCCAATGCTTTAAAAAAAAGTTACAGGTTAAAAAAAGTTACAGGTTATAAAATATGCTTTACATAAATCTAGGATCCTTAGTCGCTATATATTCTACATTAAAAAAAATTTAAGGTTGCAAAGTGAAGCACTAGAGCTGGTTAAAAAAAAAAAAAAAAAAACCACCCATCAAGAATACTGTCTTGCTGAAACGGAAATGTTTCACAGGAAGATTTCTCGGTCTAGAATGGACTCTGCTCAAAATAGGAGAGAAACAGGAAGAGAGACACTCTTCAGCCTGGTGGTTAGGGCCCGGGTTTGAGCCCTGTGCTCTGAGAACAGGGTTTTCCATCCCACATTACTCTGAATGCATTCTAATACAGAAGGAACAAAGTTTGAAACCTTTAATTATTTCATGGAATGTAACTGTTTTCTGGACAGCCCTACCAAATGCCAGAATTAAGGTTGCCTGTGCAACCCTAATTCCCCCACCTCCACCCTTTGTACGTATGCATTATGACACAGCCTTTAATAATATGATCACTGGTTTTCCTACAGGACCTCGGCTTCATTCAGTCCACAGGATTTTGTCTCCATTGTTCAGTGTGTGGTTCTAGGCCTTATTTACAGCATAAAGTATATATAAATAAAAAAAATGAGGTCTTGGATATATATCCTATTCAAGATCTTCACAAACAATTTATCTTCACAAAATTCCTGTGAAATGAGGTACTATCCCCATTTTATAGTTTGGGCATAAAGTAAAAAAAAAAAAAAAAAATCCATTAATTTCAGGTGCCGATTTGAGATGCTTAGGACCTGATTTTTTGCCGTATTTTGCATTTTATAGCACTTGAAATAGTCTAATACAGCTCCCACTGACTTCATAATGCAGTCAATGCACATCTGCAAATCAGGATCCAGGGCCTGAAGTCAGAAAATGAGGAACACATGATGAGGGAGCATCTCTGAAAAGTTTGGTTTAAGTGATTTGCTCAGCATCACATAGGATCTGTGTGGCAAAGGCAGCGATAGAATCCAATTCTCCAGGGCAGCATTCAACTGTCTTAATAATGAAACTATCCTTTCTATTCCTGCAACCCCCCCAACTCATGCACTATACACTTTTCAGTTCCTACAACAAATGAGGCGGGGGTCCTACAGACAACAGCCTTCTTTACTACACAACTCCGATTCATCTCCAAAGCAGGTCCATCTGGCACACTGATGGAATGAGACAGAGTTCCTGTGGAAAAGACAGTATGATCATGTAACTGAAGTCTATCAATGCATATGCACAAGAGTGCTGAATTAGGATTGCATGGACAATCCTAATTCTGGCATTTCCTAACTTGTGAGTGCTTGGCTTTTGCAACTTTAATAATGTTCTTTTACATAGTTTGCAATTTCTTAGGTTTTAAAGAAACTGAAAATATAAAAATTCTACCAAAATGATACCCCATGGTTCATCAGCAAGGGTGGAACCTTCTGATCCATCACAGAAACCTCTGCCATCTAAGCTAACTGAGTAACTGACCATAGTGATAGGCTGTCATCCTGTATTCCTCCTTGGGGAATTCTGCACCACTGCACATGCAGAATTTTGCAGAAATTAACATTGCATGCGCAGAATTTCCTTTCCCCCCCACAGACATGGGCTGCTGGACCAGCAGAGCCCAGCTCACACATAGAAGACACTGCTGGGGGGAGGGGGAGAGAGGGTTCCTGGCAGCTGCAGTTCCCAGCATGCCCTGAGGCAAGGAGAGGGTGGCATGCAGGAAACTCCATGCAAACTTAGGACTGAGCATCATGCAGTTTCTCCCTCTGGATCCCTGGGCTTTGGGGAGGAGGGGTTGTGGGTGGCTGGCCACCCCAGCTAAGTGTGTGGGGGGGGGGAGGGGTGGGGGAGGAGAGCGAGAGCGAGCAGAGAAACAGGAACTGGGTTGTTATAGGGGTTTCTTTAACTCTCTACTCCTGGGGGAACTTATGTGCATGTCTGTATTGTTACAGACATACTTGCTGACAGGTATTTTGAAATAAATTACCAAAATAATTAGGGCTGTCAAGCTATTAAAAACATTAATTGCGATTCATCGTGCAATTAAGAAAAATAATTGCAATTAATCACACGATTAATTGCACTGTTAAACAATAGGATGCCATTTGTTTAAATAGTTTTGGATGTTTTCCACATTTTCAAATATATTGATTTCACTTACAACACAATACAAAGTGTACAGTGCTCACTTTATATTTATTTTTGATTACAAATATCTGCACTGTAAAATACAAAAGAAATAGTATTTCAATTCACCTAACACAAGTACAGTAATGCAATCTCTATCACGAAAGCCCAACTTAAATATGTAGAATTATGTACAAAGATAACTGCACTCAAAAATAAAACAAAGTCCACTCAGTCCTACTTCTTGTTCAGCCAATCATTCAGACAAAAGTTTGTCTAAATTTGCAGGAGATAATGCTATCCACTTCCTGTTTACAGTATCACCTGAAAGCGAGAACAAGAGTTTGCATAACACTGTTGTAGCTGGCATCGCAAGATATTTACATGCCAGATGCACTAAAGATTCATATGTCCCTTCATGCTTCAGCAACCGTTCCAGAGGAATGTGTCCATGCTGATGACGGGTTCTGCTCGATAATATCCAAAGCAGTGCGGACCGACGCACATTCATTTTCATCCTCTGAGTCAAAGGCCACCAGCAGAAGGTTGATCATCTTTTTTGCTGATTCAGGTTCTGTAGTTTCCGCATTGGAGTGTTGCTCTTTTAAGACTTCCAAAATCTGAGAGGGAGGAGGTATGGAGCATGCTTTTAGAAGGCACTTCAGATTCTTAAACTTTAACTCGAATGATGTAGCTGTCTTAGAAATCTCACACTGGTACCTTCTTTGCATTTTGTCAAATCTGCAGTGAAAGTGTTCTTAAAATGAACAACTTGTGCTGGGTCATCATCTGAGACTGCTATAACATGAAATATATGGCAGAATGCGGGTAAAGCAGAGCAGGGGACAGACAATTCTCCCCCAAGAAGTTTAGTCACAAATTTAATTAATACATTATTATTTTTTAAATGAGCATCATCAGCATGGAAGCACGTCCTTTGGAATGGTGGCCAAAGCATGAAGGGACATAGGCTAAACATTCGTATCTGGCATGTAAAGACCTTGCAATGATGGCTACAAAAGTGCCATGCGAACACCTGTTCTCACTTTCAGGTGACATTGTAAACAAGAAGCAGGCAGCATTATCTCCCGTAAATGTAAACAAACTTGTTTGTCTTAGTGAATGGCTGAACAAGAAGTAGAACTGAGTGGACTTGTAGGCTCACTTTTTTGTTTTTAGTGCAGTTATGTAACAAACAAACAAAAAAAAATCTATATTTGTAAGTTGCACTTTCACGATAGAGAGATTGCACAACAGTACTTGTATGAGGTGAATTGAAAAACACTTTCTTTGGTTTGTCATTGTTACAGTGTAAATATTTGTAATAAACAATATAAAGTGAGCAGTCTACTTTGTAAACTGTGTTGTAATTGAAATAAATATATTTGAAAATGGAGAAAACATCCAAAAATATTTAATAAATTTCAATTGGTGTTCTATTGTTTAACGGTGCAATTAAAACTGCGATTAGTCACGATGAATTTTTTTTGAGTTAATCGCATGAGTTAACTATGATTAATCAACAGCCCTAAAAATAATTGAAACTGGCGTGATTATGCAGTGTTAGTTTGACAAATAAGATTTGCAAAATTTTAAAATTTTGTGCAGAATTTTTAGTTTTTTGGCACAGAATGCCCCCAGGAGTACCTGTATTTGAGCAAACACTAGAAGGGAATGAGACCCACTGTCAGAAATTTGCTGACATCAGAGAATTGGTAAAATTCAAGAAACTCTGGTTCCATTTTTTGGGGGGGGAGCGGAGGGGGGAGGGGAGAATGTTCTAGAGGGCACAGACTTTTGCCCCATTCCTTCCACCCCCCCCCCCAAAAGCCTGACCTCTTCACCCATCCCTGGTTCCTTGTCCCAGTCCCATTCTCCTTGTCTACCCGGCCCCAATTTCTGCTCCTCATCCCAGTCCCTTGCCAGCACCTTCTGGGATCCTTGACAGATCTGTCTCTCCTCCCACATTGGTTCCCAGTCCCAGTTTCCTTCTCTAGGATCCTAGCCAATTTTAGTCCCCTGAATCCCTGGCTCCTTGTCCAAGTCTTTGTCCAGCCAGTTCCAATTCTCCCTCCACACACCAGTTCCTTGTTAGATCTCAGTGCCCGCCCCCAGCTCCCAGTTCTCATGCTTAGCTAAGCAGTCAGTCAGTCCGTCCCAGTCTTCCCCCTCCAACATCCAGTCACATTTCCCATCCCACCCTCCACTCTTAGTCTCCTTGGACTCCTTGCCCCAATCTATTTCTTTTCCTCCCCAGTGCTACTTTTGTCCCCTTAGCACTGAAGTCAGATGGATTCCTTCTCCTTGCTGCCCAAGTGCCACCATGTATACGTGTGTCACTGTGCGCACAGACGAGAGAGAGTGTTTCTCTGTTCTCATTTCCAGTGCCCAGCCCCAGCCAGGAGCAGCCACTACAGGGAAAGTGCCTCTGAGCGAGCATGGCCCTGGGCTGACACACGCTCAGTCACTCCGTGGGGCTGGTGCACATGCAGTCTGGTCAGCACTAGAAGCTGAGAGAGGCGCTCAAGCACGCTCACTGAGGATACACTCTTTGGCTGTTAGTTCTAGCAAGTCTCCGAGCCTCTGCACAAGTACTCAGTTTAACTTTCCAGTTTTTCAAAGGCTTATAACTTTGCCAAATGTGCGTGGAATTCCACAGGGGCAACAAAAAACATTAACTGCATAGGAGCACGTAGGACCACATTTTTAAAAGGTATTTAAGGGTTGCTGAGCTCAGCATTGCTAGTCTGATTTAAGAGCCTAAATCTCATTTTCAAAAGGGAGTTAGGCATGTAGAAGTCTAAATCTCATCACACTGAGCATAGCAACACCTGAATACCTTTACAAATCTGCGCCTAAAACATTTTTTAAAAAATAACAGAGGGGTAGCCGTGTTAGTCTGAATCTGTAAAAAGCAACATAACTATGCTCCCAATATTTCTGTTAGTCTTAAAGGTGCCACAGGACCCTCTGTTGCTTTTAAAAATAAGTTTGCTTTGCCCATGTTAAAAAAAAAAAACAAAAACCACACAACAAACCCACAATGTATTACTCCCTAGCCTCATTCTCTAGAACCGCTGAATCATCTTGACTGACAATTTTCCAAAAGCAAAGACCCGGGTTTTTGTTTTTGCTTTCCTCAGCATGGGCCAGGGGTCACTTGCAGGTTTAAACTAGTGTAAATGGTGGATTCTCTGTAACTTGACGTCCCTCAAATCACGATTTAAAGACTTCAATAACTCAGCCAGTGGTTATGGGTCTATTACAGGGGTGGGTGGGTGAGGTTCTGTGGCCTGCAATATACAGGAGGTGACTGGATAATCATGATGGTCCCTTCTGGCATCATGAAAGCATCAACCAACTATAATTATATGCAAAAAACTAAGTTAAAAGAACCTGGTGTTAAAGTTGCACAGCCAAGCAGTCAAGGAAGTGCAAAAATTAAGGTTTCTTCCTGGCAGCACCTCCTAACTTTTGAGTGCTTGGCTCTGCAACCTAATGACTGTTCTTTTAACTTTGTGTTTAATATATACTTACACTTCTCTATGATCTTAGTTACAGATTATTAAATTAATTCCTGAATTGCTCCACAGGTTCTGGGGGTGGGGTGTGGAGGGGGGACAAAAACAAAAAAACCCTCAACCTCTCTCAAATCTGCTTGCCTACTTCATTATTTATAGGACTATCACTGTTCCCTTTCAGTTTTCTGCCATCCTATATTGCCATCTGCATACTGTATTTGTTCCTTCTCTTCCTCCCCTCTCCTCTAACTCTAGTATACATTTCTCCCTTAAATTTCTATGGGCTTCTCTTCACTACTGGGAAGATCGACGCTCGATTTAGCGGGTCTAGTGAAGATCCGTTAAATCGACGGCAGTGTGCTCTCCAGTCAACCCCGGTACTCCAGCTCTCCGAGAAGAGTAAGGTAAGTCGATAGGAGAGTGTCTCCCATCAATGCAGTGCAGTGAAGACACCGCGGTAAGTTGACCTAGGCTACGACAACTTTAGCTACTTTATTCATGTAGTTAGAGTAGAGTAATTTAGGTCGATTTACCCCAGTAGTGAAGACAAGCCCTATGTTGTGAACCTTCCTCTCTCCACTACAGGATGTTTCGTTCTACCTTAGTGGTCTCATGGAAATTTTGTAATAGATATATGCTTTATAATAGATCAAAGCCAGAGTTTTTTTAAAAAGGATCTTTTGATGACTCTACTTTTCATTTTTGAAGCAACAGCCATAGCTTACCTGTAGACTACTCTAAAAATTATGATTTTTGTTTTATAAAATATAGGATTTTTCTACTTGGCTTAATTTTGCTTAGAAAGTCAAGGTATGTAAGAATCAGAAACATCAGACCACAAAATAAATCTTGATTTAGGTCTGAAAAACTTCTTAGTCTATCTGGCCAGTTTCTACAAACTTGTTAGTTATTTTTAGACTCTAATTTTATTCTGTATCATATTTAATGGTTCAAATACAGTAATTCATGAAAGCAAATTGGGCAAGTCTTTAAAAGTAGCTTGTCCTCTTTTTGGGGCGCTGAATCCAAAAGAGGACATTAGAGCATTCCCCCCATTAGGAAGGGAGGAACAAGAGAGGCAGAAAGACTCTCTCCGCTGGATTTGTGCTATACCAATTCCAAAAAATGTTGAAGGACACACAAGACAGTGGCAAAACTAAGACTAAGATCCATCTCTTTGGACTCCCAGACCAATACCCTATCTGCTGGACCAGTTTATGTTCCAGGTTTCTTTTGGCAGAGATACAAAGTTGTATTAGCAGTGCTATTCCTTTAGTGTCTTTGAAAGGACCCTTGCAAATTTGTGATTTTCTCCCCCACACTCAAAAAAAAAAAAAATTGATTTTTTTTTTTAAACCAGCAAAATTTTCTAATATTTAGAAATGTTTTCTCTCTCCTGTGGTTTGGAAGACCCAAATGTGCTAAGATAACTAAGGAAACTTACTAAATACAAAGGCCTTGGCTACACTTGCAAGTTACAGCGCAATAAAGGAGCCCCGGGCGCACTAGCTCACTTCCCATCCACACTGGCAAGGCACGTAGAGCGCTCTGACTCCGCAGCTACAGCACTGCTGGTACTCCACCTCGGTGAGTGGAATAACGTTTGCTGCGCCCCTGCTGGAGCACCATGGCACCAGTATGAACGAGGTGTTGCATTACTGCGCTCTGATTGACCTCTGGAAACGTCCCATAATCCCCTTAAATCAAGTGGCCACGCTTGTCATTGTTTTGAACTCGCTGTAGGAATGCTGATATGCCCTTTCAAAGCTTCGTTTCTGACAGCTGGTTGCTTATCTGCTCCGGGACCAAGGAATGCTGCTTGCTTTGAGTGAGTGAGGTCTGCTGCTGTCTGAACTTACAAGACAGCATGCTGACACGCTCTCAGCCCCCTAAAAACCCACTCTCTCTCCCTCCACATACACACAGCACACTCCCTGTCACACTCCACTCCACCCCCCGCATTTGAAAAGCATGCTGCAGCCACTTGCATGCTGGGATAGCTATCACAATGCTCTGCTCTTTGTGGCATTGCAAGAGCTGCTAATGTGGCCACGCCAGTGCACTTCCAGCTGAGAGTGTAAACACTCGGCAGCGTTTTCCCTGCTGCGGTCCCCAAAGGCTGGTTTAACTCCCAGCGCTTTACAACTGCAAGTGTAGCCATGCCCAAAGTTGTGTAAATATGTATAGTTTTTTCCTCTAGATTTTCAGTTTTAATAACCTTTAGAGTCTTATTTGCAAGAACAGAAGGTAAAGGGACACCACACTTCTGACTATAAAGTTTTTAAAGATTAAAGATACTTTTACAGATACCAAAGAATTTCCTTCCCTCTTAAAGGGACAAAGTAAGGTCATATCCACCATAATTTCTACTAGAAAGAAGTATTAAAACAAATTAAAGATAGATATATAGATATCCTCATTGCTTTGAATGAAGAGGACACGCTATACTTTGAGAAACACCACTTTGTATTTTAATGAACAAAGAAAGTACTTGATATCCAATTACTCAGCATCAGTAAGAAACTGGAAAGAGCATTTGACAGAACAGCCAAACAAGTGTCTCTTATTGATTAGTCGTGACCTATTCTTTGAAATTTCTTCTCACTGGCTGATCAGCAATTTCTTTACTTCTCTCTCAAAAAAGAGGGGTGTTACATATAAGACTGAAATTGTCTCAGCAAATGAAATAGTAAAGGTTAGCTTCATTCAAAAAGCATCAAAAGCGTCTATATTTTAAACATGATATGAGGACTTCACCATGTTGGAAGTTATACTCTTTACAGAAGGCATCATGGAAAAATTACTAACATTCATTGTAATTAGAGTGTTACCTCCTTTTTGGTTTCTTTTTTGGG
Source organism: Trachemys scripta elegans (assembly GCF_013100865.1). Taxonomy (NCBI): domain Eukaryota; kingdom Metazoa; phylum Chordata; order Testudines; family Emydidae; genus Trachemys; species Trachemys scripta. Next base: position 42,833,226 of record NC_048300.1, on the reverse strand, counting down.
ATCATAATCACTATCGTTTCCATCCATTGGATGTGCTTCTTCCACATCATCATCACTGAGGATAGACAACAGATGAGTAAACTTGGTCCTATTAGCCTGTTGTTCCACTATTTTTGCTGACACTATCTACAAATTATACAGTTTACATACATTCTAAATAATGTTATAGTCATACTGTTACAAGACACACACACACAGACCGGAGTTATGGTTATTTTGGAATTTCTTTTTAAGATGTAGTACACCCTGGAGGCATTTTTCTTTTGTTAAGCTTGTGTATGTTGCCATAATTAAAGTAACAACAGCTGGAAAAAAATATTCTTCTCTTGGAAAAAAAGCTAAGCAGGAAGACTTGGATACATTTGGATTCCAGTTTATGATGTTTAGGCAATAGCACTTCTGGTGAAATGAAAAGTAAAACACACACTCAGGAAGTTCAGTAATAACTGGAAAGTCTGTAATAACTGGAAAGTCTAACTAGACTGAAAGCAAATGGATTTGATTTTGTAGTCCTTAAGTGACAGGGTCACTAATTATTTTGAATTTATTTAAAAGGCTTGCCTCCTTTATGATAATATGTAGTTAGAACCTTTGCCTCTAAACAACTAAACAGACCTCCATTTTTATGGTAACTACTGTTTTTTAGAATAATAATTGCATGTTAAAATTTATTTTTAAATTGAAGGCTATTTAAAGGTTTAAAAACATAGTACTGTAAACTGCAGAAAGCCAGTAAAACAATATCACTGGACATTTCAGCAATTTGTAGTTGTTTAGTTACCTATTCCTTCCCTCCTAATCCCACCCCCAACCAACATTTCTAAGTCTTGTTTAATAGGACTTGTTTCACAAGACGATTTGCTAACCAGTCTGCTGTGCAGCTACTGCATTCGCCACAGAGTTGTTTACTTCCTAGAGCACAAGTAAAATACAGTTTGTCTGTTGAATGGGCATAGGTCTAAACTAGTGGTACTCTCACCATTAGAAATGGCCTCTTCAGGTTAGAGTTGAAGCATATTGTCAGAAAAATGCTGCCATATCTGTACCTAAACAAAGAACTTCACTCTCGGGCAATTAGTTATTTAAAAGTATTCAACCCACCTGTCACCTTGATTATTTCTATTGGCTAGTTTTCGAGCCTGTCGATCCATCAAGCTTGTCCTAGAGCGAGTTTTTTTCCACGAATAGTAATATTTTACAAGGCTTGCAATAGTCTTGTCTGGAAGCTAGAAGAATTAGTTCAAATATTTTAAAAAAAATGTAAACTATGTAAACTAGTAGCTGAAGCATAATTACCTTACAATAACCCTTATACGAATGCTTTCTTAATTTTCCATGCATTTAGAGAAAGGAGAAAACACTTATGTTTTTCCACTTAAAAAGCTATTTCATGCGTTAACCAAACAAATCTCATGCCACTTCTGTAAATAAATTGAGAGGTTTTACAGCTCTAAAAGGCTGAATAATACAGAAGCAAAAACTGAATTTATGTTTCTTAGAGTTCTTTGGAGTACAAGCCCTATCTTTGAATATGTTTATATGGTACTTAGCACAATGGGGCTTTATTCTGATAGGAGCCTTCAGACTAAAAATATTTATATTAAATAATAGTTATAACCATACATATTACCTTACCATTTGTTGGATCCTGTGAAAACTCTTCCCATGGAAACTAAAAGCTTGTTCAAACAGGACTTTATCCTCAACTGTCCATTCATCAGGGAAAGGAGTGAAATTAGGGAGATCCGCAAGGGACTTCTCAATGTTATGTTTATGCCAGAACAACATGCCAAGTGCCTTTGAAAAGAAATAATCCATTTTTGATTTTAGCTGACTTGTTCAAAGCACACTTTAGAAAGTTATATTTAACATAGGGTTTTTTAATGTGATTAAGTATCTGACATCAGAACCCCCACTATCAAAAGAAATTCACACTTGAGCTTCTCTTCTATTGTGCCTATGTAATACAGCTTAAAAGATTCTTTCCACAGATACTCTGATCAGTGGGCACTTTAGCATTCCATCCATGCTGCAATACCTGGACCAGTTAGATACCAATTAGAGGTCAGTGTGGCAGCATCTCCTCTGAATTAGTTAGCATAGAATAGTGGTAGGCTCAAAATCTGACCTACTTTCTCCCTCTACAAACAGATATAGACTATGTAGTTCTTTACAGACCTTCCTGGGCCCAACTCCCAGCCCATTCAAACAAAAAGATTTCTGCTGTTCAGTGACCAGAAAGCTTCCCAGCCCTCTACCCTCACCTGTTGCACGTGCACATGCAGTAAAAATATTCATTAGGGAGACAAGGTATTTGCAGTTTTAAAAGGCTGCTAGTGAGTAAATAAAATACAATTTTGAAACTCTGAATACATCCTGAATGTCCTTTTAACAATCCCCCACCTCTCAAATAAAAACACTGCCTGGCTTGTGTTGGGCATTTCCATTGTCCATGGCTGTGTATGATACACCATAAAACAGACAATTTTAAATAAATCTCTTTACTGGGTGTAACTAGAGAGTAATCGCTCTGTATTTCTGATAAAGACTCTAGAACAACTGGAGACTTCTCCCCCATCCCCTAAAACACACACACACACAAAAACCTTCATAGATTTTGCACCAAGGCTTGTTCAGGACTTGGGGAATACTCAAACAGAACTGACTAAATTAGTTTCATACACAGTGTATATGATCAATAAAAGCTCATCAAGTCTCAGTGCCTTGATTTAATGGATCTACCAGCTTTTCCCCTGACAACATTTTTCCACTGTAAGCACAAACTACCAGCAGTTTGTGTATGCAGACCTTCTCACAAGCACTGTATCTTTTTCCTGAAGAGCACTGGAAAAAACAGTACAAGCTAAACTTTTTTTTCTGTACACATTCTAGACACCACAACATTGTCTGCCTCTCCTTCCAACAATACAGACTTAAATAGCCACGTATTGCAATGAGTTCTCATTACTAAGGTTTCATTATTATTTGCCCTACTCTTCTTCCCCAAAACAAGGTTATACAACAGGATGTTTTACTGGTACACCAATAACTCAACTTTTGTTTTCTGTTACCCTTACTTTTACTGTATTCATTCACTTGGTAATTTTTTAAATACAAACTTGCTACAGTTCTTAGTCATTAGTGTGAACTAGCAACGTTTACCTATACTGTTTTTCATGGGATAGTGATTAAAGAGTAGTAAAACCAAAACCAAGCTTTAACTACAACCTCCAAACACTGCAAGTTTTGAAACTTTGATAGTGTTTTTCTTGCTTTGAAACATGCCAGTTGAATTATTTTTGTATCACCCCACTAGCTGAAATGCCTCTGCAACATGGAGAGCATTGAATCAATGTTAGCATTTAAAAATATTTAAAATTCTTAATTCCAAAATGCACAAGTCCATTCCCAAAATTGCTTGCCTAAGAAATTTTTTTTAAGTTACATAAACACACAATTACATGACATGCCCAGTGTACCGAAACATACCAAACCTTTCAAAACTGTGCATTACAAGCTGAGCATGTCATAAAAATAAAGAACTCAATCTTTTGTAGAGAATCCAGACCACAACAGTATGCAGATCCATAAAACTGCAGTGTTTGCTGCCACGCCTGAAGAGAGATAGCATTAGTTAATGGAAGCCAGATGAAAAAAAGTGAGTTGTGTTATACTCACAGTAAACGCCACATTAAAAATCATTCATAGAACTTACCTGTTCCACATTGTATCCATGTTTTTCCTTTGCTATTGCAATATATTCGTCCACTGTAAGAAAGCAATGCCAGAATTAATTTATCTGAAAGTGTTAGTTCTGCTATAAAACTACAAAAAGTTAATCACTTAAATGTACCAAAGCAGAGGTGCAATTATGGATAACTGATATCAAAGTTTTGATTATATGTTTCAATCCTTCTTCCCTACCTTTCGTATATTGCTTGTTTTCACAGGGCCTGATCTTGCAAAAGCTTATGCATGTGCTTAACTTTACACACTACATGGAGTCGGTGAGGTTTCTTGAAGTGTGTAAAATTGAAGCAGTGCAGAAACTATTTTCCTATGTTTGTACAGTGCCTGTATTGTAGGGACTACAGTAATAAACTGTACATAATGGTCTCCACTAAGATACTTATGTCAATTTTAACAATATTTAATTAGTTACCAGAGATTTGTTGATCGAGTGATCTTTCACCGATCTCACCGCTGGGGACTTTCAAAGAGTGGAGAATTGGGACGTTTCAAAAGAGAATTGAGAACTTTTATTTTAAACATAGTATATTAAACAGTCAGTTAATCTAAATAACCCCACCCAGCCACAGCTGCATAATCTCACAGGTCCTTAGTTTTTAATCCCTTGATTATCAGCATTATATTTAGCCATCCATGGAGTCAATTGTCAATAGAAGTGTATATATGAAAGTCTGACCATTACCTTACCAACAGTAAATTTGTGACTTAACTGCTATACTCTACTTATGTCTAGCCAAAATGCTTGGACCAAGTATCTGTCACTGACCTTAAATACAGTAATTCCCCACTTAACGTTGTCCCGGTTAACGTTGTATCGTTATTACGTAGCTGAACAATTAGAGAACATGCTTGTTTAAAGTTGCGCAATGCTCCCTTATAATGTTGTATGGCAGCCGCCTGCTTGCAGAAAGAGCAGCCCGTTGGAGCTAGCTGGTGGGGGCTTGGAACCAGGATGGACCGGCAGCGGCCCCATAAGCTCCCCATGCGACAGCCGCCCAGCAGGCTATCAACTGCGGGGAAGTTCAGCTGTCCTTCCCCCCACTGCCGTGTGCTACTCTTGCCCTCTGCCTTGGAGCTGCTCCTGGGAGCCTCCTGCTTGCTGTGCAAGTGGGTGGGGAGGAGGGAGAGAGAGGAGTGCTAATGTCAGGGTGTCCCCCTCCCCCTGTACCCCACCTCCACAGAGCGGGGGGGGGGGGGGCCACACAGGGCTCAGGACAGATGGCGCTTGCTGGCAGCAGCTGCTGTCTCAACTTGCTGATCTACTTAAAAAGGCAGTGTACTTAGAGTGGGGTCAGCGTACTTAAAGGGGCAATGCGCGTCTCTCTTTCACTCTCTCACACACACACACACACACAGTGTGTCTCTCTGTCTCTCTCTGCCATGCTGTGTCTCCTTCCTCCATTCGTGCTGCCTTGTAGAGTGGGAGGCTACATTAACAACAATGTGTTAACTCTTGAGGGCTCAGCCGAGTGCTAGTTCCCAGGAAATGCCTTATTACTAAATGAAATATCCCACCCTCTGACTCCACCACCTCTCTTTTGTCTGGTGAAAAAAAAAATTTCCCTGGAACCTAATCCACCCAATTTACATTAATTCGTATGGGGAAATTGGATTCGCTTAACATCGTTTTGCTTAAAGTAGCATTTTTCAGGAACATAACATTAAGTGAGGAGTTACTGTATTCTCCATTATTAATTGACCCACCCTCACAACTGAAGAGTAAAGGGACATTCCTTGTAATTGGAAGGTGACAGATTTAAAAAGTGATTATAAATTTATATGGATAACAAAAATCTTAATGCGATAGCTGTAAATATTAAAAAGATAAAACCAGAGATTTGGAAAGGATATAAACCCTCAAGCTTTTGGGCTTACGTCAATTTATTACTACTGTGATTAGGAGGAAACTTTCTCTGGGGTCAGGTTCTCATAACTGCCTAGTGCAAGGTTTCTTCCTCTGAAGCATATACTGCTAGAGGCAAGATACTGGACAAGACTGACCGCTGGTCAGATCTAGAAAGATAATTCCTATATTTTGATTATCTTCTTAGGTGATGAAACAGAATAAACGCTACTTTTCCAGTAAGAGGGCAACAGGTATCTATGTCTGCATAAGGTCTTCCCCTTGAACTGGTCCCCACTGCATTTCCTCCATGGTAACTCATCTATGCAGACTTCCATAGCAACACATTTTCTTCTGGAATTGTACAATGAAATTTCTCAAGATTACAACATATATTAATAGTAGGGCAAAAGATGTAGAGACCAGTGGTAACAATAGATGCATTTCAAGAGGTCTGAAGGCTTGATTAGACATCAAAGCCTTCTTCCCAACCACAGGATGATAGAAACATTCCACCTTTCCTTTCCCAAAATCCCCTGAATGAGAAATAACGGGGGGGGGGGGGGGGAGAGACACACATCAGCTTGTTTGTTTCATACGCAGTATAACTTATGCAACTTTCCCACACTGCAAGAGGGATTATGTGCTAAAAATTAGAAGTAGACAGTTCATCAGAAGCAATGAATCAGTTCTAGTTAATAGAGTACAATTTTTCTTGTGAGAAGAGGACTTACACTTGGCATCTGGAATACTATGGTATGGAGACCACACAAGCATCCCTCCATTGTCTTTATCAGTATATTTTGTAGCACCTGTAAGAAAAGTTGTCTTTTAGTGTTTATTAATAAGACCTAAAGAACAGTGCATTCACAGTTATTTCCCTACACGTATATAAGACGACTAGCACAACTGAAGTGATCCAACTGCCATTCACAACTGGATATTAGAGATGACTCCAGTTACCAGAATTTGACAATTAAAGCTGCTTGCCAGGGTTGGATTGGATGCAGAGTTTAGGGATCATCCTGTTGGGCTAGTTCCTAGTGTAGCTGGAGGCAGTAAGTGTGTTAGTTTCCTTGACACTGACAACGTTACCACAGTCTGATTTGTCATGTGTCCTTGGTTGGGCTTCTTTAAAAGAGGCTAAATTACTTGTTGAACATAGCTGCTCAATGATGCTTGACCCTTAGAGCAAGAGAACAGCTATATTGACTACTATATTCTTACACAGAGTTAATAAAACCATATATGATATAAGCCTTGATTACCACCTTTCTTGCCAAGTCTCTACCCAGCAGTTAAAGTAGACACTCCCTGGGTTTATACAGAACCAGAGTTTTCCTCAAGGAGCTGTCTTCCTGAGGGAGTCCAGACCCATCCCCACCTCTCTTTACTAGCTACTGGGTTATTTATTTAAGTTTCCTATTGGCTCCCCCCACACTGCAAAGATGCCTTCCTTTGTTTTTGCATTATCTCTAGCTAGTAGGAAAATGATCATTTTGGAGGAGAGATGAGTGTAATGTTTTCTGGATGTGTACTCTATTTAGTCTGTTTTCTTCCTTTCGATTTGTAGCGTTTTGTATTTGGTACTGTCTTTGCAGACTAATGCCAGTTACAGATGTTATATCAAAATACAATAAGCAAAAGTTTAATTTTAAATAATTACGTTATTTAAAAAGTTAGTTCCTTACAACCACTTTCTACTCTTTGTTTATAAGAAAGAATTCCACTTTGGGTTAATATGAATACAGTAGCATCACAATTAGTTATGCAAATATGGTAAATGCATCTCCTTCACCTGCAGCACAAGTCAAATATTTGTCAATTTGAGCCAGCAATAGTAACTCATCTCTTGAATGTAGGATAATTAAAGACCATGAAATAAGAGGACTACCAGAATACATGCTTGTGGAATGTTCAAGTTTAACATGGACATAAAAATCAACTAATGTATGTCCTGGATACCAGCAGCTATTACATATTCAAGTTTAGAAGAAGATTCAAAGCTTGAAGTTATCACAGAATTATAAAATGTAGGGCTGGAAGGGACCTTGAGAGGTCATCAAATTCAGCCTCCCACTCTGAGGAAGGAGTGAGTAAGCCTAGACCATCCCTGACAGGTGTTTGTCCAAAAACCTCTTCTTAAAGACCTCCACTGTCAGGGATTCCACAACCTCCCTTGAAGTCAATTGAGTCCAAAATTTAGCACTTCCTATCTTGTACTCAGTGGATTTATTTTTTAAAACCTCACTCTGAAGAAGGAGATAGTTGTAAAGATTGAGACAGAGAAGTTTTCGAAATATTGTTATTTTAAAAAGCCAAATTGTTTAAAAAAAGTAACTTTTTTTTAACTTAAACCACACTTTTAACCATTTAGGGGAAAAAATAAAGATATCAGAGTCCACCTTGGTTACTTGTAAAACAATGCAATATATGGCCAAATATGTATGTATGCTTGGCAAACAAAAATAAGAGTCAGCATTTATAGAGTTTATTCTGAACCAAGAAATAAGTCTTGAACAAGCCACCATTCAAGTAATACTGAAAAGGCATGCTAAATTTTAAAAACACTCAATATTTTTCATATAATAAAAGTAATATCTGTTATTTACAGCCAGAAGCTTTGTACTTGGAATGACCACGGAATGAACAACAATTCCATCATGCCCCCTTCTCAAGAGTTGAGCCTAAACCTAAGTAGCTTAACTTTCATGTTGCTATTCCCTCCCCATGTCCTAACAGGATGTCACACTGTTCCCTCCCACAGTAAAGCCCACAGATGGAAGGATGAAACAAACAAGGAATCCTTCCTCTTTACCTTCTCCCACATATTCTACTGCAGGAAGTAGCAACCTAGATCTGATAGGCCATTGCAGTGTGTCCTGTAAGGGACTGATGGGGACTGGGGTGGGAGGGAGAAGAGAAGTTGGGGTTTTAAGGGTTGTATAGGTGGAAGGTTGGAATATTCCATGGGACAAACCCTCAGACCCTTCAGATCCTTTTAAAAATGGGTGATGTTTTTCCATTGCAGAATGGATTTCACACAAAAGGTAACCTTTTCCGGGTAATTTTCATAGGGAGATGTGAATTCCCCCTTCCCCCCCATACAAGACCACTCACTCCCTGAATTCAACCAAGCAGAGTTCTCCACAGGATCAGGAAGGGAGAGGGTGCAGGGAAAGACCATGCTGAAGAGGCGCCTGACCCAACTGCCTTCAGCACAGGAGGGAGAAGTCCATGTGGAGAGGACCCTTTACATGTAATGTAGGGGGAATGATGCGTTCCACGAGAACTGGAATGAAAGTAAGCTAGCTGAGGAAAAAGGACTCCAGCTCAAAAGACAGCATGGTCTTTGACCGGCAGTTCTATTCTGCTTATTGATAAGAGGTAGCGGCAAATAGATGGAAATACTAGGGAAGTTAGAGACTAATGAATGTGAAATGAAATGAGCTATCAACCAGGAAGGATTAGGCAGAGAACGATGCAGGTCTGAAAAATTCTAGAATTCTCAGTGTAAAAGGTCGACCAGTAAAACCTCAATGTAAGCTCTTTTGGTAGAGCCTGTATGTTGCACTGTGCATTGTACATCACCATGTACGTCAGTGCTGCTCAACAGTCGATACTTCAAAAATAAGATTCCATCCAACTGAAGATGGCTTTTAATTCATCAGTTCTCCTATTTGTTGCTGTGCTAAAGCTATTCCACTATAGACTTGGAATGACACCTGTTAGTTTTGAATTAATGTTAATAGCAATTACTTAGGCACACAGGGGGGACACACTGAGAAAACGTAATGGGTACAAAACTGAAGACTCTGGATTTGAAGTGAATACTACTCTTAAAAGGATGTGTCAACTTCAAAAATACACCAAAGACAACTAACTGAAAGGGCAGAGAAATTTGTTTCAATTTTACTTTGTGCCTTCAACAGCGCTTCGTATGTAGTCAATTTCTCAGCATAGTCAGGTTATTTGGTTTGGGTGGGTCTTTCACTCAGAGACCGGGAGAATGGACATTTTAAAAATAAATAAGCAAGCATCTCTGGAAAAACTGGCAGAGGAACATGTGGGGGGGGGAGGTATAGTATGTGAGACTAAATACATTTTTAAAAAGCTGAGTAGAACCTGTTCTGAAGAGCTTGTACTGAATATAATGGGGAACAAAAGAAGAGCAGTTCTGATACAGGAGAATCTCTGAAACAAGGACAATTAGGGCCATGAATACTTAGATAGGACCCATAAAAGGGTCTTAAAAGATAGGCAATATCTTAAAGTCCACATGGGGCTCTTCTGGACACACCTGTGAAAGCTCCAAAAATAAATGGATCAAGTTCAGGTTGTAAGCCTTGCTGAACTGCAAATAAATCAAAATCTATCAGATTTAGCAGAAAAGCCAGACAGAGGACCATCCTTCTCCCTCCTTCTTCTAAATACAACCAAAACCTTTCTCTGCTGCCCATCTCCTCTCCTTTCTTCCTTGAAATACATTCAATTGACTCATGAACCACACAATGACCCATTTTCCAACACAGCAATTTCTTTATCCTCTCTTCCTGGAGGAACCCAAGGGCCCATGATATTTAGAAAAGAAACCAGCTTCATGATATTGACACTTCTATGGTGTCAGTGGGATATCAGTAAAAATAGGGGCTTGTTTGATATGGGGTTGAGGGGATGTAGGACAAGGACAAAGAGACTTCAGTTTTAGAAGACGTAGGAAACAGAATGAGTAGTTCCAGTGACAAACCAGCAGGAGATGACAAAATCTGGTTCAGTTGGGCAGAAGAAAATCAAAAAGGTTTATTTTGGTAATTGGCTAATTTCAAAATTTAGGCCAGTTATATTGTCAGAACTGTTTCTCCCATCCAATACGTTTCTTTTATTCCTATTAAAGCGGTATTCTTGTGTAACTGAGGTGTTAAAGTGACAACTACATTATGTCTCTCCAGCTGTTCTATTTAACGATAATATACATGTAGTTTTCTTTGGTCACACAATAGATTATTTCAACATTAAGGATGTGATCATTTTAAAAAAAAAAAAGTTGTCTGACACATTGACCTCCCCTCATGCTGCTCTACTCTCAACCAGAATCCCCTTTTCATGTTCTACAATGGCATGACAGCATCAGTACTAACTCTGAATTTTATGACAACTACTTAAGATCTAATGGAGTCCATCCAATTATAATACTTAACATCTAGTTTACCATTATCCAAGTGACATAACTATAACAATTAACATATTTTGTCATTTAATATAGCTATTTGCTCAACAGAAATAATTTGCAACGATGTAATATTTTTAAAATTTTGATCAAATGAAGCTGAGGATTCGCTGCTCACACATGCATTCAAAATCCATTTGTTTTGTATGTACAACTATCAGAGGCCAAAACTGGGTGTTAGACTTTATAGGCAGTTTTAATCAGACACTGATTTTTCTCACTGTTTTAATATAATTAAATTTTAAATATCAATTTGATGGCTGCCTACATAAAAATCTAATGGCGTGCACCTAATTAGAGCAACATTTAACACCTCAGTATACTCTTCATAAGAGGTCTCTTAATGCCAAGACCAAAGACATGAGGAGAGACAATTAGCTTTAAAGCTGCAGTGTTATATTTAAAAATAGATATACATTTAACTTTAACAGGCATTACAAAACGTATGTCATCTTATTTGCTATTAACAAAAAAATGTTGATTTTTCACTGTTTTTAAAAACAGTGATCACTCCACAGCATGCACAGCTTTGTTACAGCATGATGTCTGGCTTTCAAACTAATGATGCCTCATAAACCTGATCAGAAAGGAGAACAATTGTTCAGATAGATTTACAAGGCAACATCTCTTTTGTTAACACACAGCCTCACTAATGTGGTAGACGTTTATTCTTACAATTCATGGGAGCAGTCATTCCAAGTTTAACTTTAATTTTGTAGTACTAGTATCAAGACGACAATGCAGGAGACATTTTAGAAAGATTTCCATTACTAGTTCAGAAACAGTGAGAATTACAGTTCTTCTAGTTACAAAAATTTTCAGTAAGTGGATATAAATCTTTAAGTTCCTTCCTCTAGAACTTATGCATAAGAGGCAGGAGTACGCACAACCCTAAAGGCAATGCTATATTTTTGGATTCTAAAGACCATTAAAAATATGTAACATTTAGTTTTTTCACTAGTTAACACAACAGAAATTGTTTTCAGAGATCACTTTTAAAATGACTCCCATCCACTTATAAGCTCCTGAATGCATACAAATTAATTTTATGCTGGTAATTTCAATTCTACTGCATGTATGCATAATATATATGGTGTTTAAAAGAAAAATTTTAATTGCAGAATTGAATGATTTTGCTGTCCTATGAAAGCTGGAGGATGTTCTCTCTTCACTACCCAGTTATTTAAAGTATTAAAACAATTGTTAAACATTTTGCTTCTCTAGGTGGCCTGTAGGCACTACAAGCCTAGACTGCATGCCAGGAGTGATAATTTTTATCTGTTAAAACAAACACGTTTAGACTTACTAATGTAAACATAATAAGCTTTAACCATAACACTATTTATTAACACAAATAGAAACCTGAAGTATGAAATAAGGTACTAGTTTCCAGAGGACACCTCCTTACATCCCCCAAATTCCTAAGGGATGTACCCACTCCTAAGACAAAATCATTTTCAAAACTGCTTCCAGACCCAAGAAGCAGGCTAAGGGCAACTAGTCCCCATCGACAGAAGCTCCAACTTGGGAGGTACCATGGGAGGAGCTCTGGCCCAATCCTCTTCCAGGCAGGAATCATCTGACACCAATGGAGCCTGTTTGGAGAACAGGAAAGTAGACAGGCTTCACTGTGACCACCACAGCAAGACTGACAGATGCGCTTAACACATAATTACTCTACTATAAATGTACACAAAATAAGTGTCTGATGTTCAGCTTATTAAGACCGAATGTCAGACTGTATATGGCTAGCCGATATCCCTTTCTTCCCCCACCCTCTGTGTGGGCAAGAGAAGCTAGGCTGCAACAGTACAGATATTGAGACTACTCCACCTTACAAAACAAGGTGCTTGAAAACCCAGCAAAACGGGTCTACATTTTAGAGGTGTTAGAACAAGTTATCCGCTGTTTCTGCAAAGATGCAACTCCTCCCACCTCACCCCAATAGAGGTAAATTAAGAGCATTATAAAGCAAAGATTTTTTTCATTCCCTCTTGTAACCTGCAACTCCTGTCTACAATGGGGGGGAGAGGGGGTGAAGAAGAAGGAGGGAGGGAAGAGACACTGATGCTTTGTCTGTAGCTCTGCCATCCAATCTTGGTAAATTAAACACAGCTTTCCCCCTCTCAATGCTTTTCTCCCCCTCAGTCACACAGCAGATGCTGCCCCTGCAATGCTCCTGTGACTGACATAAAACAGCAAACACAAAGCCTAAAAACAAAAATCCACCTTAACCTTTGCAAATGCAATGCTCCCACACAGTATTCAAGTGAAACACACACACACACCCCTCTCTATTATAAATCATATTCACCCCCATTTTCAAAACAGCAGCAACAAGATGTCACGTTATAGTACAAAAGCTATTTACCAGGATCAAAGTCGGGGATTCGAGCTTGATATTCTGCTCCGACCCGCATTCCTACATCTGCAATGCAAGAGAAAACAAATGCATTACTGGGATTTTATCTTTAAAGGGCGGGAGGATGAGAAAGGGGATGATATTTAAATGAAAACTGGGACATTCAGCGATCTAGACGGTCTGCACTCAATCCGAAGCTACCAACAATCTTGCAAATTCAAGGGCCGCTGCCTGCGACCCTTGCGCTTCAAAAAGCCTCCAACCGCATCTCCTCCAACAGCGATGCAAAATGAGAAACCCCTCCCCCCCACGGATGAAGGTCTATTACTTAGTGAAGGTGGGAGTTATTTACGGGAATTCTGGCGGTCCGCCGCAGACACTCCGCGCAGCGCCCCGCACCTCCACCCCAGCCCCACATGTGCAGTGCGGTGCAGCGCACGCACGCGCTGGTTGCCTAGTGCGATGCGCACACGCGAGCCGTGGCAAGGCACCGCGCGCGGCCGCCCGACCTGCACGCGCGCAAAGGTCTGAGATGCGCAGTCCCCCGCGTTGGCCGGCGCAGACGACAGCGCTCGTGCCCTGAGCAGCGCTGCGCAGCGCAGCGCTGCGCCCCGCCCCCTCCCCCGGATCAGCCTCGCCCTGCTAGGCCCGGCAGGGAGTCCGCGGCTCGTACCGTGCTCGTCGCCGCTGTCGCCGCCGCCGCTCTCCGGCTCCGAGTAGTGCCCGTTGGAGGGGCTACTGCTCTTGGTGCCGTTGGGGGTCGCCCGGCTCTTGCCCCCCAGGAACTCGGCTCCCTTCTCCATCATGCCCGGCATGGCGGGGCGGGGAGCGGCGGCGGCGCTGCCTGACGAGGGGGAAAGTTAAGACGGAGCCGCCATATTGCCCCCTCCCCGCCCCCGCTGCTCCAGCCGGCGCCTCCGCCCCCTCACACTCTCCCCCCCTGCTTCGCCCGGCGCGGCCCCTACGCAGCCCACGGCCCGAGGATCGCTCCGCCTCGGCCCGGCCGGATCTATCCCCGAGAAGGAGGGGCAGGGGAGCGGCGGAAGGATTATGGTCGGCGGCGGGCGTTCATGGTCGTGACCATTAGCTGCTTCCGCCCGATCTCCCTCCGGCTGGGAGGTGGGAACTACTTAGCCCCTGGCCGCGCAAGGATCGGATGGGAGGGGGGAGGAGCGAGCAACGAGCGCAACGGCAGAGCAGCCTCTGCGGCGACAGGAACGTGTCGCGGCTAATCCCCGCCACGCACCGCGGGGAGCTCTGCTGGGGCGGGAGAGCTCGGGGGAGGGGAGCGACAGGCTGCGAGCTGGGCGGGGCGGAGTGGGAGTGATGCAGGCTCTGAGCTGTGCCCTGGGGGAGCTACAGGCTGCGAGCTGTGCCCTGGGGGTGGTGGGGGGAAGGGAGCTACAGGCTGTGAGCTGTGCGGGGTGGAGTGGGAGTGATGCAGGCTGTGAGGTGTGCCCTGGGGGAGATGCAGGCTGTGAGGTGTGCCCTGGGTGTGTGTGTGTGGGGGGGAGCTACAGGCTGTGAGCTGTGCCCTGGGTGTGTGTGTGTGGGGGGGAGCTACAGGCTGTGAGCTGTGCCCTGGGTGTGTGTGTGGGGGGGAGCTACAGGCTGTGAACTGTGCCCTGGCGGGGGGGTGGGGGAGGGAGAGATGCAGGCTGAGAGCTGTGCGCTGGGCTTTGATGTGGCAGGGGAGTGCTACAGGTGCTGACTTTCTCATTTTCCCTGGGGGTGATCGACTCCTGCTCTGCCCCCACTCCACCTCTTTCTGCCTTGCCTCTTCCCACCCCATTCTGCCCTGAGTGCACTTCACACGCACCGCCAGCGCCTCCTTGCCACTGAACAGCTGATCCATGGCTAGCCGGTGGCGCTGGGAGGGAAGGAGAGAGGGGGAACAGCTGATTGGCAGGGCCCGCCAGTGGTGCTGAGCACTCACTATTTTGTTCCCGTGGGTGCTCCAGCCCTGGATTCAGCGCCTATGGGGAGTGCTGTATACTGTGTGCATGGGGAGGGTTGTGCTGGGCATGAGGGAGGTCGAAAGGAGGAGAGCGGGTGAAGGAGGCCTCCATACAAAGTAGGATAGTGGGCCTGAGTTCCACACAGCCTGGAGATGAGCAATGCCACAGAGTAGATGAGAGCTGAGCAGGGTGGAGAGCTGAGCAAGGCCAAGCTGCATAGAATAGGAAGCTAATCAGGGCCTGCAGGGGTGCATCCAAGTATCGTGCCCCTTGAGCTGGAAGTATAATTTTGAGCTCCAGGAGACATGCCCAGCTAGCTCTAATCCAGCCAGCATGCTAAAAATAGAAGTGTGTTAGCAGTGGTGGGAGGGGTTAACTGGCCTGAATACGATCCCATCCAAGACACTAGGTGTGAACTCAGGCAGCTAGTCTGTCCAGCACTGGGCTGCCACAGATACGCTTCTATTTTTAGCCTACTAGTTCATCAGAGCTAGCCCGGGTATGTTTCTTCGAGCTGGAAATTACTCCTCTAGCTCAAAGTACAGGCTACCCTGGGAGCTCTGCAAAGTGGAGGCAGCTGAGTAGGGCTGAGGTGAAAGGCAAGATATCTTCATAGGGATGCAGGGAATGAGTTCTGCACAGCATGGGGCAAGGAGAGCACTCTTAATAGATGATGGGCACACAAAGTATGACACAGAAGGATTAGGATGAAGGAAGGGGAGGAGCAGTGAGGTGAGTAGTTGCACAAGTAAACATAGTCTAGATGCCTGTTAAGAGTTTTGCTTTAGAGGAAACAGATCTCTGCATCTAGGGCAGTGGGTCTCAAACTGTGAGTTGGGACCCCAAAGGTGGTTAGGACCCCAAAGGTGGTTGCAACCTCATTTTAATGGGGTCACCAGGGCTGGCTTAGACTTGCTGGAGCCCAAAGCCTGAACCCCACCACCTGGGGCCAAAGCCCGAGACCCTCTGCCTGGGGTCGAAGCTGAAGCCTGAGGGATTCAGTCCTGTGTGGTGGGGCTCAAGTTACAAGCCCCCCCGCTTGGGGCTGAAGCCTTTTGGCTTTGGCCCCCCAGCTCAGGGTGGTTTAGCTCAGGCTTTGGCCTCCCCCTATTCGAGATGGCGGGGCTCAGATGGGCTCAGACTTTGGTTCCTCCTCCTGGGGTTGTGTAGTAACTTTTGTTGTCAAAAGGGGGTCGCGGTGCAATGAAATTTGAGAACCCCTGGGTATGGAGTTAAGCAGAGACTGATGGTAGAGGACTTGGGCAAAGGTGAGAGGTAAGCTAGGGAGCCAAGGGTTAAGAATAGATCACAGGTTGAGAAGGGGAGAATTCTGCAAAGGGGATGAGTGAGTTCAGGAAGGAATGCTAAATTGGGGTTTGGGCATGGGGGGAGAGCGCCTCAGGGCAGCAGAGACTGAGATGAGCTGAGCATAGGATCTAAGAGGGTGACTAACATGAAAAGTCTACAGAGTTGGGGTGCAGATCACAACATAGTAAGAGCTATGCAGAGCAGTGGGCCTGCTCCTACCAAAATTAAAACTCATTGACTGCTGTGAAAGCAGGATTGCACCATGTGCTGCACTACAGAGTAGAGGATAGGGGTGTGGAGATTTTAAGGGTATGTCTACACTGGCAGAGTTACAGCGCCACTCAGAGAGCGCTGAAGGGAAACCACTGTTGTGTGTTCACACTCTGTTGCCTACACAATAGAGTGTTCACACTTGCAGCAGTATTCAGAGCGGTGCACTCTGGGCAGCTATCCCACAGAACATCTCTTCTTCTGCCACTAAGAGTTGTGGGAAGGTGGAGGGGGTCGTGGGGCATCCTGGGTCCTCTCCCAGTGCCCTGTGATGCATTGCTTCGCATCCCAGCAATCCCTGTGCTTCCGTCCACATTTGGTGCCATCTCTCAATGGTTTGTGTACTGCGCCCTCTGCCTTTTCAGTCTGCAGGAATGGATCCCAAACTGTTGGGTGTTTAACAGACATTATTGCAAGCTGGTCCAGAAAGGTGCATGACGCACGCATCTTTCGGAACACTGGCCTGTTCATGAAGCTGGAAGCAGGGACTTTCTTCCCGGACCAGAAGATCACCGTAGGGGAAGTCAAAATGCGCGTTGTGATCCTTGGAGATCCCGCCTAGCCCTTAATGCCATGGCTTATGAAGTCATACATGGGACACCTTGACAGCAGCAAGGAGCCATTCAACAACAGGCTGACCAAGTGCAGAATGACTGTTGAGTGTGCTTTTGACCATCTAAAGGCCATCATTTGACCATTTAAAGGCCCCCTGGCGCTGTCTATATGGGAAGCTGGACCTGGCCGATGACAATGCTTATAGCCACATGCTGTACGCGCCATAATATTTGTGAAGGGAAGGGTGAAAGCTTCACTCAGGGCTGGACCGCTGAGGCTCAGCGCCTGGAGGCTGAATTTGAACAGCCAGAGACCAGGGCTATTAGAGGGGCGCAGCGCAGAGCCATAAGGATCAGGGATTCCTTGAGGCAGTGATTTGAAGCTGAGAGCCACTAATATTTGTTGCTATGCTCGGGAGTGCAGTGCTTGTAATTCTAGGAGGTGGTTGTGATTGGTGCAGTTGATGCAGTATGAAGGTTTAAGATAATTGTCTGTTGCTTTGCAGGGCTCTGTTTGCTTTCAATTAATAGAATAAAGATTGCTTTCAAACCAACACAATTTTTATTAAAAAACAACAACTGGAGGAGAGAGTCAAACAAAAAAACACATCAGCACTGAGGGGGATGGGGGAATGGAAGGTCCCAGGAGGAGGTGGGGTCCTGGGATGGTTAAAGATTTGTGTATGTCCAGAGATTGTATCCAACCTTCTCCTTTGTAGTACAGTGCAGCGGGTACTGTACTTCAGGGCTATACTGCAAAGAGACAGGTGTTGAGTACTGGGAGTGCGCAGTGCTGGACTGGGATGGGGAGGAATGGGATGGCGTGAGTACAGACTGGTGCCCAGAGGTTGATAAGAATGTGTTGGCAGCGTCTGGGGGAGGGTGGGAAAGAGTTTTGCGATGGCGCCTGCAGGGGGGGTGGGAACAGAGCTAGTATCGCCTGGAGCATGTCCACTTGGAGCTCCATAACATTTAAAAGCCACTCTGTGGCTTCATTCTAGTGTGCTGCGTTCTCCTTTCGGTCCCTCTTCTCGCTGTCCCGCCATTCCTTCAATTCCTGTTTTTCGGCTGCGGAGTGCATCATAACGTCACGCAGAAAGTCCTCCTTAGTTCTCTGTGTCCACTTTCTAATTCTGCGCAGCCGTTCAGCTGGCGATAAGAAAGGGGGTGGCTGGGCTCCCAAGGTCATCTCTATGAAGCCAAAACGCAACGTTTTACAGAAGCAGTATTGTTTGCAACACATAGAACACTAATTCAGTGATTTAAAACACAGCCACTATTCACATAACTGTCACTAACTGGCTGACCCCAGGCAAGCACACATGAGCCACAAGACCCCCAAAATGGTGAGTAGCCGCAGGGGCAGGGTAAATCAGTGTTCCTGGACCCTACTGTACACTGGGCACGTGTCTCTTAGGGAGAGCCAGCACTGTAAGGGTGGCCTGATAGTCATTCCTGGCCCCACATTTTCCACGGGCTGTGTCCATTATGGAAGATATCTCGCTGCTGAGGGTGAGCAGGGAATCAAGGGAGGGTGTTCTCCAAGACTGCGGCTTCTGCCCTGGCCCTTATGCGGCTCACCTGTATGCAGCAATGGTGTCGTGTGTGTTGTTTTCTCTCCCCCGTGATGGCACAGTGACACATGAAAGTTACCGTTAATGGGGCAAGAAACAAAGCACCATACAGACACAAGCCTGCTTTCTACAACCCTCCTGCCCCCAGAAACTCACTTCAGTGATTCCCAATATCAAATCAACGTACCAGGGGCCTCCTCTCCTGTTTGCACTTCACCAAAATCCGACAGCTGTGACTGGCTAGCCTCATCCGGGGTAGAAAAGAGCTCCTGTGTACATCTCTGACCTCTGGGTCGTCCTCTGCCTCTGGGTCCCCCTCCACATCCTTGTCCAAGATTTCATCCTGGCTCGATCCAATCTCGACTGGCACATGAGCCACGAAAGTATCCACAGTGGCCTTCGCAGTGGAGGTGGGGTCGCCACTGAGTATTGTGTCCAGCTCTTTGTAGAGCCAGCAGCTCGTGGGCGCAGCACTGGAGCAGCAGTTTGCCTCCCGCACCTTGGGTTAGGCGTTCTGCAGCTCCTTTACTTTTACCCAGCACTGCATTGTTGTCCCGGTTGTGGCCCCTTTCTGTCATGCAACGTGAAATCTGTCCGTAGGTATCATAATTCCTACGGCTGGAGTGCAGCTAGGACTGGAAGCCTCCTCTCCCCAAATGCTGATGAAGTCCAGCAGCTTGGCATTGCTCCAAGCAGGGGATCGCCTCGTGCATGGAGCAGGCATAGCCACCTGTAAAGATGTGCTGAGACCACTGCACGCATCACTGAGCAAACAGGAAGGAGACTTTCAAAATTCCAAGGAATTTACGGGGTGGGGATGACGGTTGGTGCCCTGAGGGCAGGGCAGTAGAGTTCAAACCGATGACCAGAGTGGCAAGAACAGGCATTGTGGGACACCTCCAGGAGGCCAATCACAGCACAGTAATCGACCAGGATGTCTACACTGGCACCACAGCGCTGTAGCCCCGGCACAGAAAGCTGTATGCCTCTCGAGGTGGTTTTTTTACAGCACTGTAACTGTGCAGTTTCTGCGCACTAAGTGGGTTGGCAGCATGTACACCTCAGGCGTTACAATGCAAAAAGCTGCTTTACTGCGCAGAAGCTTGCCAGTGTAGACAAGACCTAAGTTTACAATGCTAATCTTAGGAACAGATAATGGAGGTGGGGAGCTTTTTCTCATAACTCATTTCTTTTGATATGATAGAATTTTACATTCACTTTGACCAGATGTAAATAACTACAGAAGTTGCAACTCTGGTAGGGTTACCATATTTAAAAAATAAAAAAAGAGGACACTCCACGGGGCCCTGGCCCCACCCCTTTCCCAACCCCTGGCCCTGCCCCAACTCCGCCCCTTCCCCACCCAACTCTGCCCATTCCCCGCCCCTTCCCCAAAGTCCCCGCCCTAACTCCCCCTCCTCCCTCCCAGCCACGCGAAAAGGGCTGCCCAAGCGCTACCGGCTTCACGGTTTGCCGGGCAGCCCCCAGACCCTCCGCCCCTGGCTGGTGCTTCCCCAGCGCAGCTCGAGCCCGGGAGGGGAAGCGTGCAGCCGGGGGCGCAGGGTCTGGCGGCTGCCTGGCAAACCGTGAAGCCGGTAGTGCTCGGGCAGCCCCCATGCGCCCTCCCAGGAAGTGCCCAGGCTCCAGTTGTTCTGCTCCGGCGGCGCAGGGTCTGGAGGCATGGGGGCTGCCCGAAGCCGGAGCGCTCGGGCAGCTCGGCTCTTAAACAGAGCCGAAGAGTCAGGGGAGGAGCAGAGCAGCCGCGGGGGGGAAGTGCCCGGCCGGTATTTTCCCGGACATGTTCGGCTTTTTGGCAATTCCCCCCGGACGGGGGTTTGATTGCCGAAAAGCCAGACATGTCCAGGAAAAACTGGATGTATGGTAACCCTAAAGTCTGGAGAAGCACAGGCCTGAAAAGTTTTGTTAAGCTCGGGTGAGCTGATGAGCAGAACCAAAGCAGCATCATGAAAATGAGTTAGCAGATCAATAGTTCCAAAGGACATACTCTTTGTGTATGAAGTATTGCTTTATTTTTTTTCCCAAGCTCTGCATGTTTTCTGTTATGCAGAGCTACTGCTCTCAAATGCTTTGTTACTACCTTCCATTCATGTGGATGTTTGCAAATTTCAGGATGATCAAAATGAAACTCCAAGCCAGAGAATAGGGGTGAACTTCAATCTTTATGCATATTGAGAAGGGCTTCTCCCCATATGGACTTTTCAAAACACTCTTCTAAGCAAAATGAGGGAAATATTGCTATAAAAGAGCAGAACCAGAAATAACTCTTAAGAAATTTTTGCACAAAACATCTTAAGTGGCAACTAATTTTGGGTGACCCAGTTCTTGAGTGCTCAACTTTAGACATCTAAAGGCTGATTTTTATTGTTTTGTTTTTTTTTAAATGCAGAACATCCACATTTGCAACTGAAGTCAATAGAAGTTAGGGGTCCTCAGCACCTCTGATAATCAGCTCCAAGGTGTCAATCTTAAAATTAATAGACATTTCTGAAAATGTTGGTTTAATTGTTTTGTTGATGCAAAAATCAGCAAATAGAATCTAATTTCTGTTCTATGCCAGAATTGCTGGGATTGAACAACTCGAACGTACCAAACTTCATCTGACTGAAATGCTGGTGATTCATTTATGTCCACTGGGTAAGAATACTAGCTGTTTTAAAGGTGCTATATTTTAATTAATATAGGCCCTCTAACACTGCCTGCCCTCTAAAGCTGGCCAAATTTTTTTCTCAGGATCCTAGAACTCAATGAAGTGCAACCTGTGTGAAGCCAGCTGGCAGCTTTACACTGGGCACAGGGGAGTGTCAGGGTAGTTTTTTTGAAGCCAGCTTTTTCATAACTGACCAGCCTGTCTTCACAGACCCCTGGGTATAGTAACACAGAAAGCAAGGGTTTTTTTGTTTTCATTTTTTTAAATACCTGCTCCCAACTGATCAAAATCTGTTTTAGCTAAAGATTGCAGGTGACTAAAAAGACCTTTGCTGAATGTAGTTGCATTGACAACCTATATGGTGTACAAGCTAGTACATAGGTGAAGCAGGCATACAAGAATTGTGTATTATATTAAAATATTATCCCTTTGAAAGGTAAACTTGTCAAAATCACTTCCTGCACTGTAACTTAGCAAATATAGGAACTATCATAGTGTATCAGACCCAAGGTCCATTCCAGCTAGTATCCTATCTCTGACTGTGATGAGAACCAGGTGCTTCAGAGGAAGGTGTCAGAACCTGGCAGTAGTAATAATACTTTGTTCTCTTATAGCATGTTTCATTAGTGGATCTCAAAGAGCTTTACAAAGTTGGTTAGCATTGTTATCCTTATTTTACAAATGGGGAAACTGAGGTACAGAGAGTAGAAACAGCATTACCTAGCTGCTGAGTGGGGAATAGAACCCAGGTCTTTTGAATCCCAGGCTAGTGCTCTGGCCACTAAATCATGCTGCTAGTATCCTCCCCACCTAGTCAGATCCTAGTCTCTTAGAGCTAGGTTTAGGCCCTGATGCACAAAATTTAATATCCCTTCAAAAAATGTGCTGCCATTTAGTACGATAATCCTGAATATTCTTGATATCCATGTACATATCTAACCACTTTTTAAATCTTGCTAAGTTTTTGGACTCAATGACTTCCTAGGGCAACAAGTTGCATAATTTAATCACACATTTTATCTGTTTTGATTTTCCTACCTAATTTCATTTAGTGCCCCTTGCTCTTGTTTTATGAGATTGGGAAAATCTGTTCTCTCTACCAATCTTTTCTATACCACTAATAATTGTATATATTTTTATCATGTCCCTTCTTTCTTTAGCATATTCCTTATTACAACTTGTTTAAATTTTTTTAAAGACTTTTGTAGGGAGAACTATTCATTTTCTCCTAATCCATGATTAACATGTTACAGACTCTCTTACAGCTGAGTCAAGCCCTGTTTTGCTTATCTGTTGCACGGCCATGGGAGATGATAGCTACAATAGAACCTCAGAGTTACGAACTTACGGGTCAACTACACACTGCGTTTGGAACCCGGAGTATGCAATCAAGCAGCAGCAGAGACTTCCCCCCACTAAAAAAAAAAAAGAAAAAACTAGTACAGCACTGTGTTAAATGTAAACTGCTAAAAAATAAAGGGAAAGTTTTTAAAAAATTGACAAGATGAGGAAACTGTTTCTGAGCTTGTTTCATTTAAATTAAGATGGTTAAAAGCATTTTTCTTCCGCATAGTAAAGTTTCAAAGCTGTATTAAGTCACTGTTCAGTTATAAACTTTTGAAAGAACCATAACGTTTTATTCAGAGTTATGAACATCCTCCATTTTCAAGGCGTTTGTAACTCTGAGGTTCTACTGTACTTATGAAACAAAGACAAAATGTGTATGTTTTTCTTAAAACAAGGTCTTTAAACAGCTGCACTCAATGAAGTATGTGCGCTCTATTGTGCTTAAATTGACCGTTTTAATACCCTTCTGTACTGCTCCACTCTGATTTGTCAGCCTGTCCAAGTCTGCATACTGGAAACCATCCAGTGACTATGAGCCGAGCATTGTTCCCCCTGAGATTTTTGAGTTAAGGTATTTTTGCCTTCTCTTGTGAACCAGTAATAGAAAAGGTGCATGCTGTGGAAACCTTTTTATTGCAGCGTAATATAGATAATTCTCTTTGCAATTATTTCACTTCATGGAAATATTGTTTAACTCTTAATTTTATGTAACATAGCTTTTCATTACTACTAATTATATTATGTATCCTCCCCGTCATACAAAGACCGAGTAAATTAAGTCCTCTGCCATGAAGAGTTTACAATCTAATTAAAATGTGATGTTACCAGTGAGTCTAACAATCAATCAGAAAAACAAGGTCAGGAAGATGGGGGAAAACAGTAATAAGAATGTTTACATGCCCTACAGACTAATTTGAGGAGAGTTTTCCATGCATAAAAAGAGGCATTGAAGAAAGGTGGACAAACAGGCAGTGGAGGCTAAGTGCTTGGATTAGGCTGCTGTGAAGTGGTGCAGCATAGCAGCACTTCTTTCATGCCATATTGTTCTTCAGATTTTAACCTTTCTTCTTTTAAAGTAAGTCTCTAGGTATTACAGTTGCTGAGATACACTTTGTATTTGAGGAACAGAATGGAGTAGTAAAGGGGCAAGGGAATGCAGTGGGCAGTGAGACGGGACAGGGACCAGGGAATGTGGGGGAATACAAGACTGGTGTAGAAGGAGCTGTTTCCTGTAAAGTGCTGAAAACTCTTTGTGGGAGATGAGGGTGCCCAGCACTTTATAGGATCCTTTCTTGCTCAAGAGGGATTTAGAATTGAGTGTTCAGCATTGCTGCTATCTTGAGAACAGGATTAGGAAAGAGCATTTGCTTTAGGTGACTTAAAGCAGGTTCCTGAGGTATTTTAGGAGTTTTACTTTTCCTTGCACAGTTCCCCTAAGCTTCAAGAAGGCCCTTCAAACTTTCCTAGAAACCTCTGTCATGGAGCTGTGCAATAGGTACCTGGCAGGCAATGCAATTGCATAATGTAGAACAGCATGAGTGTGAAGGTGTTGCAGAACTGTACATGAAACAGCATGGTTAGTTTATGGATTGGACTTTTGTTATTTACATTACTGTTTAACATTGGACTTTTGTTATTTACATTACTGTTGTTCTACTAATTCAGTTACCTGTGGTTCAGTTCTCTAGCATACACAAGGTCAGATCGACTCCATTTTGAGTATGTCTGAAATATAGATTCATTAATAGTACTAATATAACTTCTAGTTACGATTTTTTGAAAGACAAATAAGCTTTGTTTTCCTATTTGTAATTAACATTACAAAATAGTTTCACTAGATCTCTCTAGGAGCATGAGTGGTGCTGTTAGTCTTAATTTCTTTAAGGAAACAAAACATGACTACAATATTTATTTTGGGTGCTTTTATCTGGTGCTTTCAAAAAGAATGGTTTTCTGTTCTCTGTTTCTGTTTGTGAAGAGAGAGATTGCATCAAAATACAAGACAATAGCCAATCTATATTATACTAAATTGACATGATAGTAAAAGTGTTGGATGGCACCAGAGACTATTAGAAACATTAGGATCTATAATTCTGCACTAGAGGAAGCCATTACTGCATATATTTAGGGCCAGTCTATGCTAGGGAATTTTAACATTAAATTCCCACTGGCTCTGGCTCTGGTTCTGTGCCACCAATTTGGAGTTTCACCAGCTTCCAGCATTTTTACTACAATGTTTATTAAATCACAATATAAGGCTAAAACAAATCTATAGCATGCTAAATTGACACGATAGTAAAAATGCTGGATGTCACCGGAGACTTTTTGGCATAAGGGCTTCCACAATAGGAAACATTAGTAAAAAGTTCCTGGTGTAGATCTGGTCTTAACCAGTGTATTGAATACTTCCATAGTTAAAGGAGGGGGTGGGATAGCTCAGTGGTTTGAGCATTGGCCTGCTAAACCCAGGGTTGCAAGTTCAGTCCTTAAGGGGGCCATTATAGGGATCTGGGGCAAAAACCTGTCTGGGGATTGGTCCTGCTTTTTGCGGGGGCGGGGGGGGTTAGACTAGATGAGGTCCCTTCTAACCCTGATACTCGATGATTCTAGACAAAGCTTGCCTTGGAGCATAAGAATTCCTCAAGAGTTCAAGTCCCATCTGGTATTTCATTGTTTTAATCAAGGAAAGTATTCATTATTCCTCAGTTTTGTGTATCCCCTAAGTAGAGACGTTCATTTCTTCCTAGTTCTTTTATGTTCTCTGTTTAGTATTTTTGTAATGTGGTAGAGCCTAGAAACCCCATTTGGGGATCTGGGCTCCATGCTACTAGATACTCTATGTTCATATAAACCAAAAGATTTAAATTCTTTAAACTCTATGGGGCACAGACTAAGTCCAATGAGATCCACTGTATGCATAGACAGTGCAATGCTGCCTAGGTGACTTAGGATGCCTGTGCTGACCTATATTGTGCAATTTTTTAAAGTTATAGATCCTAGTTATGTTTTCCCCTGACGTCTCCCATTGTGGCATGGACCACACCCATCTTTTGGTGTAAGTGAATACATTTGGATATTGTGGGGTGCATAATTTTTTGAGTTAGCTCTAATATAGCATTATACCATATAGGCACTTTGTCACAAATGCTTGTGTGCTAAATCAATCAAATTGGATCTATTGTATTCACTCTGCATCACATTGGTCTTATAGCATATAGAAGAATCCTCTTATATTTATTTAAAACATTCTGAATTCATTTAGGTCATCTATGTTAATGACTGAACATCGGTGTCAAGCTGATTCCCCCACTCTGGCACTTTGAGTGCAGAAGGTGGGGGCCCGCAAGGATTCTAAAAATTAATACAGATCACTCCAGGCTTGTATTAAACTCTCAGGTTACAGCTTTTCTCTGACCTTGGATGGATAGATGCTGCCACCACCCAAGTGTAAAACCCCTTTGAGACGTCCTTGGGAATTCCTTCCTGTGCGGTACCCTCAAGCCCTTTCACCCCCCCCCCGTTCTGGGGAAGAGCTGAGAAAGGAAAAACATTGGAAATCAGCTGTTGCCACCAGCTAATTAAACAACATGTGCACAAACCTCTTAGGACACAGAACTCCAATCCTGTTCTTAAAAAAAGTAAATTTTATTTTAAAAAAAGAAAGAAAAATACATCTGGAAACTCAGGCTATTGCTAGATTTTAAAAGAGCAAATACAAGGATTAAGCACCAAAAATAGCTTTCTTAAGGTCCAGCTTAAAGGTTACAAGCAAAACAAAAGCACCTAGGGTTAGCACAGGGGAATCCACAAGCCATAAAGAAATAAAAGAGAATCTAATTGCATCTTCCTAGACATTTCCTGGTCTACTTACATATCTGGGGTTTTAAATGAGTAGTTTCTAGTTAGGATATAGATGATTTTTCATACCTGGACCAAAGCATCTTACAGCATCGCTGCAGATCTTCTCCCCGAGAACAACAACAGACAGACAAAAGGGGAGTATTGTTTCAGTTTAAAGTTCTAGCCTTCCCATTGGCTCTTTTGGCCAAGTGCCCACTTACTTCCTTTTACCTATGCATTGCAGTGAGCCTTTTAACCATTTACAGGTAACGCAAGTAGAGAATAGCTACTAAGAGGGAATTTTTAGCTAGCTGGCTAGCTGGGTCCATAAAAGGAAGCTACCCCCGCCCCCTTCATTTATCACAACCTATAAATATGAGACTCTATAAACCAAGGTTCTTGGTAATAGGTGAGCTAAATATATCATAAAAATTAACCAGGATTTAGGGAAGATGTAAAAGGTACAGTAGGCATCCAAGTGTTTACAAATTTGATACAAGATCGGAGTTGAGGTGAGTTAATATTGTTTACTAGATGGAAGTCATCCAGATGAAGAGCTGGAAGAATTCTAATAAACTATTTAGAGTCTGATGAAGTCTTAAGAACTTGTGTCAATGCAGAGAGCATCAGAGAAGAACAGACAGTGAGAGGTCATTTTAGAATCGGGTGATATCAGTCCAGTTTTTTTTTAAAAATTGAGACTTAAGCTGGCCAGTTAATAGCTATTAAAAATACAAAGGGTGTTATTTTTAAAAGCACTTCAATGACTTAGGAGCACAAGTCCTATTGAAGGCACTGTTGAAAATTGTCTTTTAATGGGACTTAATAGTTAGCACTTGGGAGTGGTGGCAGCAAAACCAGATCTAAGCTGGTAATTCAGTTTAGAGGTTCACATGCAGGCCCCCATCTCTGTACTCTAAAGTCCAGAGTGGGGATGAAACTTAGGACACCTTATAACGTCGTTTGGCAGCCGCCTGCTTTGTCCATTGCTTGCAGGAAGAGCAGCCTGTTGCAGCTAGCTGTTGAGGGCTTAGAATCTGGGTGGACCAGCAGCCCCCCCCTTTCAGCTCCCCGCTCCCCTAAGTTCCCTGTGCAGCAGCTGCCCTGCTGGCTATCAATTGCGGGCAGTTCAGATGTCCCTCCGCCCACTGCCATGTGCTGCTCCTGTCCTCTGCCTTGCAGCTGCTCTTGGGAGCCTCCTGCTTGCTGTGCGGGGGGGGGCCTAATGTCAGGGTTTCCCCCTCTCCCCTGCTCCTGCACCCCACTTACCCCTTCTCCATATAGAGCAGGGTGGGGACACTGATGGAGAGAGACAGAGAGAGCTTGGGGCAGCAGCTGATGTCTCAACTCCCGATAGACCTAAAAAGACAATGTACCGACGAGTGGGGTCAGCATACTTAAAGGGGCAATGTGCATCTCTCTCTCTCTCTCTTTCCCACACACAGGGTGTGTGTCTCTGTTTGCCATGCTGTCTCCCCCCATTGGTGCTGCCTTGTAGAGTGTGAGGCTCCATTAACAACATTTTAACCCTTGAAGGCTCAGCCAAAAGCTAGTTCATCATTTAGCAGTAAGGCATTCCCCGGGGAAATATCTCACTCTCTTCCACCCCCTCAATCAAGCTTCACAATCGTCATCGCTGTGTATAGTATTAAAGTGTTTGTTTAAAATGTGGTGTGTGTGTGTGTATAGTTTTTTATCTGGTGAAAAAAATTTCCCTGGAACCTAACCCCACCCATTTATATTAATTCTTATGGGGAAATTGGTTTTGCTTAACAATGTTTCGCGTAAAGTCATATTTTTCAGGAACATAACTACAACGTTAAGCGAGGAATTACTGTACTGCACTGTTGTATGGTAGTGAAACATGGGTGCTGAGAGAGGAGCAGCAACTGTCTGTCATGGAGAGGGCGATGGAAAGAAGAATTCTGGGAATTTCAATCCACGACCGAGTCCCCAGTGAATAGATAAGACAGCAGTGTGGAGTGCTGAACGTCGTTGTTGAGAGCAGGCATAGTAAAATGCGATAGGCCGGGCATATACTGAGGCTCACTGATAATGGATGGACTAGCAGCTGCACTCGGTCAAACTCCAAAGAGATGGGAAGATGTTACCATGAAAAGACATGGCCGCACATGGAGAAGGAAGGCCATGATACAAGAAGAATGGAAGACGTGTTGTGATTGGTGCAATCGAGACGAGGGCTGAAGGACAAATCGATCAAGGTGAACTTCTAGTAATGAATAGTCTCAGAAATGTGTTTTGGAAATTTAATGAAACATCTATATACAGAAGGAATACTGCTAATGTAATGTGTGGTTTGGTATTTAACTGCATTTCTATTAACAAGTTTCTACAGAATTATTTACAGAACATTGTACAACGATCAGCTATATTACCAACATGTTGTGAAATAAAAATGGATATGACCATTTGTTCAACATAGCTTTCCTGACATAGTTCTCAGGAAATGTTTAACAACAAGACCTGTAAAAATGATTTAGTGTTCAAAGTATTATACAAATTATTTTGACAAAAAATAGTGACCATATAGTTTTCATACCTAGTCATGAAAACTATTTATCTTCCAAAGGTTATCTTGATCAGAAGTCATATAAGTGCAGTGTAGAAGGTTCGTGCCGGGGCTCGACCCTCCTGGGCAGGAGGGGAGCCACACCGACTCACTACTGGTGGAACAAACAACCAGTTAGTTCAGGGCTCAGGCCCTCTGGTGCAGGGGCTGAGCAACAATACACAGTTAGGGGGCTCAGGCCCTTTGGTGCAGGGACTGAGCACCAGTACAACAGTGAGTTTCGTAGGCCCATGCCCTGGATCAGGGCAGGGCACAGATAGTCACAACTCAGGCCCCTTTGGTGCAGGGGCTGAGCAACAATCAGTTTGGTAGCTCAGGTGACGCCGGGCTCAGGCCAGTCCAGCAACATCGGTTCCTCTGGTCCGGAGCTTGGGAGCAGGTCTTGCAGCTCCTCGGGGAAATTCGGCCACTGAGGCTCCGGCGGCTCCTCTGGGTAACAGCAGGGGCGGAGGGGCTCTGGGGGCTCCTCGCCTTTGTAGTTGGCGCGGGGCAGGTCCGACGGCTCCTCCCAATGATGGGAGCGGACGGGCTCCGGCGGTTCCTCTTCGTAGTGGGTTCAGGGTAGCTCCAGCCAGTTAGGGCAACAGCCTCGAGCCTCGGAGGTCTTCCGGCCGGGAGCTCCCAGCCGCACGTCTGCTCGCTGCGGTGGCTGGGGCCTCACTGAACTCTGGTGGCCAGCTTTTATACCTCCTGTACCGCCCCTTGACTTCCAGGGGGCGGGAACAGGAGTTGGTGACTCCGCCCACTTGGATGTCTGTAAGGGCTCTCCCTCTGCTGGGCAGGAGGGGAGCCACACCGAGTCACTACATGCAGGCTAGTAACCTCCTACCGTCAATCCAACCCTAACCCCGTCCCTTGACCCCTTAAGCCCCACCCCTTGACCCCTCAAACCCTGCCCACCTGTCACAGGTATTACTTCCGGGGTAAAAGCGGCCACATGACTAGAAGCAAGGTGCCTTATGTGACCCCTCTAAGAACTCCTCCCACCGTCCTCTACCAATCAGGATGGGTTTTGCCCTGATAGGACCTCCCAGAGAGGAGACTTGACCAATCAGGGTGAGTCCTGGCGCGGGGTGACCTGTTCCGAAGTGGGTCATGTTACCCCTCTAAGAACTCCTCCCAACACCCTCTGCCAGTCAGAGTGCAGCACCATTACCCCAGAAGTCCCAGCTCCGGGCAGAAGAGGCCATCTCTTACCAAGGACATGTGTTTTAGAAATTGTGGAAAGGCTGCTGAGAGGAAACGTGGACTCCTTAACCACCCCCGTGAGAACTTCGGAGTTTATTTTAGACCCGAGCACCTTTGGACGTGTGTGGAGAAAGCGCTACATCAGTGACAGTTCCAAGGAGGACCCTTTGACTCAACCGTTGATGGATACGTTGGAATCCAACCCCAAAACCCTTGTGAGGCACCCCGATGAGTGTGACGGCCTCTCATTGTTCAAGCCCCTAGAGGTGGAAGGTGATCATGGCTTGGAGGAGTCACCGGCGGACAAGGTGAACGGAAAAGACGTTGCTCAGGTAAATGAATGATTAAGAAGCGACAGTCAAGGCAGGGCCAGCTCTAACTTTTTTCCACCCCAGGCAAAAAGAAGAGTGCCGCCCCGCCGTACCCTCCGCCGTGAGCAACGCACAGCTGAACCCGCCCCCACCAGCGCCGCCGAAATCCCTGCCCCGCACAGCACCACGCCGCCCGAAGCCCCGCCCCCTCCAAGCACCGCGCCGTGCCCCCCCTCCGAGCGACGTGCTGTGCCAACCCCCCTCCCCCCCTCCAAGCGCTGTGCTGCCTGAAGCCCCTGCCCCCGTGCGCCGCGCAAGCCCCCGCTCCCCCAGCGCCACGCCACCTGAAGCCCCGCCCCCTCCAAGCGCCATGCCGCCCGAAGCCCCTGCCCTCCTCCGAGCGACACGCCATACCAAGCGCCTGCCCTCCTCTGAGCGACGCGCCAAGCCCCCACCCCTCCTCCAAGCGCTGTGCTGCCCGAAGGCCCACCCCCCATGCGCCGCCATGCAAGCCCCCGCCCCCTCGGCACCGCGCCGCCCGAAGCCCCGCCCCCTTCAAGCGCTGCGCCGCCCGAAACCCCTGCCCCCCTCTGAGCGATGCCCTCCCGCTCCCCTCCAAGCGACACGGCATGCCAAGACCCTGCTTCCCCTCCGAGTGCCGCGCCAAGCCCCCTGAGCACCCCGCAGTGTAAGCACCCCACTGCTTGTTGTTAATTTATGCAATCCCTGGTTCCTAGCCCCATTATACCCCATCCTCCACCATCGCTTCTTAATCATTCATTTACCTCAGCGACGTCTTTTCTGTTCACCTTGTCAGCTGGTGACTCCCCTAAG
Source organism: Trachemys scripta elegans (assembly GCF_013100865.1). Classification (NCBI taxonomy): domain Eukaryota; kingdom Metazoa; phylum Chordata; order Testudines; family Emydidae; genus Trachemys; species Trachemys scripta. The sequence goes on along the minus strand of NC_048300.1, from coordinate 42,801,602 downwards.
CTATGATCGCCTTCCACCTCTAGGGGGTTGAACAATGAGAGGCCGTCACACTCATCGGGGTGCCTCACAAGGGTTTCGGGGTCGGATTCCAACGTATCCATCAACGGTTGAGTCAAAGGGTCCTCCTCGGGACTGTCACTGATGTAGCGCTTTCTCCACACAAATCCAAAGGTGCTCGGGGCTAAAACCAAGTCTGAAGTTCTCACAGGGGTGGTAAAGAAGTCCACGTTTCCTCTCAGCAGCCTTTCCACAATTTCTAAAACATGTGTCCTTGGTAAGAGATGGCCTCCTCTGCCTGGAGCTGGGACATATGGGGTAATAGTGCTGCACTCTGACTGGCAGAGGGTGTTGGGAGGAGTTCTTAGAGGGGTCACACGACCCACATCCGGACAGGTCACCCCGCCCTGGAACTCACCCTGACTGGTCAAATCTCCTCTCAGGGTGGTCCTATCGGGGTAAAACCAATACCGAGGAGAAGTTCTTAGGGGGAGGGACACATGACATACCTTGCTGCGGATCATGTGGCCTTCTTGACCCCGGAAGTAACACCCCCTGGGGGACTTCCTGTGACAGGTGGGTGGGGTCTAAGGGGTCAAGGGGCAGGGTTAAGGGGTCAAGAGGCAGGGTTAGGGTTTTATTGACGGTAGGGCCCTTATACTACTCAGGTTTACAGTATTATACAGATTTTGCCTGCTTCATTTTGCTCAGGTGATGTTTGTGTGCTCAAGGAACATCTGCCTTTGTGAGTGTTAATATTCTCCCTAGAGGTCTGAGCAACAGTTTTTGTGGGTTGCTCATTTATGCAAAGAGATCTTGAACTAGATTCCATGGGTTCAATAGCTGTTTCTGCTTGGCACTGTTGAGCATCATCTACCTGCAACACAACAAAAAATAGTCTTGTTAAGTACCATCAGGAAGTGAGAGACGCATTCCAAGCAACCGAATACCATGAATTGGCAGACACCCGCTAAATGCAAGAATCTTCAGTGTTTATAGTGATCACTTTGAAAATACAACAGTCCTGTGCAGAATGTTTTACAGCAACTACCTACTCCTCACCACATTCAAGTTTTACAAATCGCAAGTCACATAATATAACAAGGTATAGGCAAAGCTAAGGAGTAGTACACAGTAATTCCTTGTCTAGTCTATTCTTGCTCAATCACTAATCTGCAGAACTATATTTTGAGATATGTAATTTAAGTTTAATTACTGATATTTCATAATGAATTTGTAAATGTCCTATAGGGTATTCTGTAAATACAATAGCACTTGAAAAAGTTTTTTCGTCCTGAAGCATTTACACTGGCCTGCAGAGGACATCTTGTCCAGATGTTCTGCTGTTCAACACTAGCTTTGTAAAACTGTTGAAAAATTTCACAATATTTATACCTTTGGGGTTATCTCAAATTCCAGTCCCCACTGCTATTACAATCATCCTTGTCTCCCCTGCACTTCCCACCAAATTCTGACATGATTTTAGCATCAATTAGTTAAAACTTAAGTAGTTATAAATGTGTGCTTCACGACAATTGAAATCCCAAATGCCACAGCTTCTGATAGTGTAGGTAACTGGTCTCAATTCTCATCCCACTTACACTGATGTGGGTCCTGTGTGAGAGATGAGCATCAGGGCTTATCCTTCTAGCGCCAATACTTATCCAAATAAAAGCTGTTAAAATGTTGATGTCAAGTGGAAAAAAGGAAGACAGTCCTTACAGTTCCGTAATTGTAATAGTAGCTTGAGAAATATACGGCTAAGTCTAAAAATAAATGATTTTTACCACTGAAAGCAGAGACTGTGGAAGCATTCCTTTTTAGACCTAAGAGTTGTGGAGATAGTGTGCCACCTCTCTAATTGTTCCGTCACTCTAACAATGTTTTTTCTAGCAATGGGCAAAATCTCCGATTGTGGACATGCAGTTACCAGGGTCTAGTTGAGGCTATCACAATACAAGCATTAAGACAAAGTTCAGTACCAGAACTTCTAAAGAATGAGATCAATTTTCATTCCAGTGTCCTCAGTAATTAAAAGCAAAGGAAAAAAATCAAATCAAGTTTGTATAAGGATTGAGAAACGACTTCAGGGTCTGGCCCTAAAAAATGAAAACTCTGGGAACAGAATATCTCTTTAAACAATTTGTTGAAGCATGATTGTTTTTGTAGAGATTGTTATTTAAAGAATGATTTTGTGTGTTGTTTAAATTGGCTAAGTTCACAGCAATGCAACAGCAAAAACAAAATTGTTACCAACATATATTACTGGAAAAGCTAGTAGGATCATTTATTATTAAGGTTACCTGTCTCCTCCCTGTTTTCTGCTGCTTATAACTTTACAAACTTTAATTGCTTGGGCTGAAATTTTCCATGCTGTATGTCTGCCTCATGCTCTTTTTCTTCGGGGGTGGGGGACAGAGGCAGAATTTCAGCCAAAATGGTTTAGCTATTCCCAAGAGCAAGGCTAGGGAAATCTACATTTTTCTCATATTAAAATATTCGGGCAACTTTTCTTTGAAAAGCTCCATGTGTTGGAGCAGGGACTTGTCATTTGGCAGGGAGTGGCCTTTGTGTCAGAGAATGTGCTTTTTGCCATCCCCAGGAAAACCTGCCCAAATTTGGCCAAATTAGAAGCCTTTGAAAAAAATCACAGTTCACAGACGCTCAGTAGAGAGAATTCTTAGATTTTTAGCAGCTAAAATCTCTGAAGATTTCATCCTCGTTGCGTATACTTGGATCTCGCACAGCTCTTAGTACTAACCAAACTGCGCATGAGCTATTCCCCACAGAGTGACTGCACATGTGCCATTTCCCCACAGTTCCTGGATATGAAAACACAGCACTGAGCCATCCTCACAGAGCAACTGATATGCTCCAACCCAGGCCTACAGGGGTCAACGCCAGAGTTTCCCTGCAACAGTTCTTCCCAGCTGCTTTGGGCCAAGCATCAGAACTGAGACAGGAACCTTTCTTTCCTGTACTCCCAATGACCCCTCCAAGCTGGTGCACATGCACGGTGGTGGAGGAAGATACTGGACTCAAATGCAGAGGGGACAAAAGGCAAATGGGGGGTGGGGGTGGGAGGGCAGACTGGGATAAGGAGTATGCCAAGATTTGGACTGGAACGGGGGTGAGGGGAGGGGGTCAAGGACAGGGAGCCAGTAGGCGAGGCTAGGACTAGAAGACTATGAGAGAAGGCAGGGGTACGGGGAAAGGAATGTGTAGGAGACACTGAGAGAAGACACAGAGCTAAGAGGAGGAGGAGAAGAGAACTGGGGCTGGCTGAACAGAGAGATTGGGACAAGGAGCCTTCATTCCAGCATATCCGAACTTTTGAGTGCTTTTGTGTGTAATCCATCTATGCACGCACACACCCACCCCCTGCTCTAGGCAGCCAGGTCTTTCAAGAAATAATCAAATATTTGTGATGAGCATTAAAGTGGGAAGATTTACCTCATTTCTATTTACCAAGTTAATGAGCACTTGGCATGAGATCACAGATTTGATCATACCAACAATTTTAAGTGTACCATTATGCCCAGATCTTTGTTATATGCCACGCTTTATTGATTGTATTTACATTGATGACCTTACCTTCACTATATTCATGGCAGATAGAAAGGAGGTGTGAATAACACAGCATATCTTCAAACTCACTTGGAGAGATAAATACATTATGTGGATTGCCCATGCCCTGCACATTCAGATACATTTTTAAGATCAGTTACCTTTTGTGATTTGCTGCCACCAGCTGTCGGTTTACAGATCTCCCCAAGATTATCTGACCTGCCTTTTTGTAAAAGTTGGGAACCTGGTGACAATTTTCGGCTTTGGGCAGCAAGACGGGGACGGGTCCTTAGGTTAAAAGTTGTTCTGCACAAAATGTAAGGGTCCGTTTTCACAATAGGAATAGCAGGAAACCCTAAAAAATAAACAGCTTCTATTAACCAAGGTTGCTTAAATTACTTTATTGTTCTAATCAATCTGATCTTGCTCATTTCAAGATGGAGATGACAACTGGTAATAATTTAAGAAAGTAAAATGGCATTTACTCACTGAATAAAATATAATGGGGGAATTATTAGGACTATCTTGCGTTCCTAGAATTTTATAGGTGAACTCAGGCAAGGGTGTGGATCTGTGCAACAGCAGCTCTACTAAAATGGCCAAAAGCTTTTTCCCCAAGAAAATGTTCTCTTTTTCCTTTAAAGGAACACCATTAACTGGAAAATCATTTCCATCTGAAAATGATGTCTCTTCTACTGTTCTAAGTGGAGCTGGCCGGAGGGCGACAATTCTGTTTTGCGACACCTTTCGAGGTTTCAAAATTTGTTTTTATTCTAGATTGGAATGAAACCATAAGCCTTTCAAATGCTTTCACAAAATGAAATTGAATCAAAAACATCAGGTTTTCAATTTGGGGGCCTTCCTCCTTACAAGAGTCCACTTTGCACCTCAGAAACCTTCCCAGCAAAAACTTTGTCTGAATCAATACATCTCCGTGAAACATTTTGGCTTTGACAATGCAGCACATTTCAATGAAAAAACATTCAGTTAAAAATGTTTCAGCAAAAATTTCCCCCCTTCCTCTCAACCAGAAGAAAAAGGTGTTTTATACTGGGAATGGCTGGGCCTAGAATCCCTCTCTTTTTGCCAGAGGTCTTTTGCAAAGTTTTTGGAGGAGTCCCAAAGTCAACAACATGTATCTAGACTGATTTTCAAAACTACAACCTGATATTAGGATTCTGGATTTCAGAATTTTTGGCTGTTTTGCTTTTGTCATCAAATACTACAAAACTGTACAGATGGGAAGACATCACACAGACCAAAAACCAAAACAACTAGAAATTATATACATCTACAACAAAATATACTAGCCCCCTATAGCCTCAATTGTATATTAGGGCGTTTTTTTAAAGCACATGCAGCTAAACTCAGCTCTGACAAGCAGTTGAGTTAAATGGACTTATGTAACCTATACGAGGGCTGAATCTGGCCGATGATGTCCAAGTTTTTACAATGCTTCCAAGTCACGCATATGACAACACGATTCTCTAGATAAGCGTGCGCGCACACACTCCCCACCAATGTGGTCTCTTCTCCTCTAAAGAAGTAACAATTACCTTTTTTCACCACCTCTGGGAGTCCGTCTAGATCATACTCTGGCTCATTCTCATATAGGGAGATGGCAACCTCATCAGCACCTGACCAAAGGAAAGAGTCATTACCTGTACAAATAACTTTAAGGAGACTCTGGAAAGATGAGTTTAGAATGCAATGATCTCAATCATTCATTTCTTAATTAAGTACATAAGATGTGTGCTTGTGCAACCACAGTAAACTATACCAAATAAAACAAAACAGACATCATGTAAAGGTTACTTTACAGAAGAGATCTCTGTTGATACCATATTTACTTTCAGGGTGCCAGGTACCCCGATTCTTTGGAATCTGCCCCTGGACACACAATGCATGGGCAACATTAATTCTGGCATTTCCTAACTTTTAAGTGCTTAACATTACCACCTTACCATTATTTTAACAATTTTTGGGTATATAATTGAATATAGCTCGTCTCAGAAATATGGATCTCTTTTTATACTGCTAGTGATTCTGCTTATTGGACACTCATGTATATTTGCTAGACTAACTTACCATAGCGAATGGCAGACAAGTTGTAGTATATTTTACACACTGTGGTGACCACTTTAAACTGTTGTCCAGGATGGGTTGTAGATCACTGATGATCACTTCAACCTCCCTGGCCACACAATCGCAGGTGTAAAGGTAGCCATCTTACAGCAAAAAAACTTCAGGACCAGACTCCAAAGAGAAACTGCTGAGCTCCAGTTCATTTGCAAATTTGACACCATCAGATCAGGATTAAACAAAGACTGTGAATGGCTATCCAACCACAGAAGCAGTTTCTCCTCCCTTGGTGTTCACACCTCAACTGCTAGCAGAGCACCTCACCCTCCCTGATTGAACTAACCTCGTTATCTCCATACTGATTTATACCTGCCTCTGGAAATTTCCATTACTTGCATCTGAAGAAGTCAGGTTCTTACCCACGAAAGCTTATGCTCCCAATACTTTTGTTAGTCTTAAAGGTGCCACAGGACCCTCTGTTGCTTTTTACAGATTTAGACTAACACGGCTACCCCTCTGATACTTGTCTGAATCATAACACTTTAAGAGTTGCTCCTCTCTCCCTGTCTACAATCCAGAAGGACACCAAAAGCTGTTTGGAAGGACATATGTATAAACTCTAAAAGATGTCAATTTCTCCATGGTGGCTGCTGAACTATCAGCCATCTATACCCAGAATGTGAATTTTCTTTGTTGTGATGGCCAGCAACGGAAAGAACAGACACACTCCAACATTTTACACTCTCATGTCTCAAACAAAGCATTGTAAGAAGTTATACACAGCACTCTAATGTTCTTTAAAAAATAGCCTCCCCTTCATCCTAAGGTCATTTTTGATTTCAAAACACAGGCATTGGAAATCTATATTCATAACATAGAAGGAGACTCTGAAATTTGAGGAGACAGATCTTGGGCCAAATTCTCAGCTGGTGTGAATGGCAGAGCTTCAGAAACTATACTGATTTACACCAGCTGAGGATCTGGCGCCTCATCTGAATCAAACGTAATAATGCATGTTTTGAAAACAGATTGTATAAATAAATGCATTAAGGTTAGAAACAGGATCATGATTAAGGCTATGTTTTAGTCTCGGGTATTTTTAGTGAAAGTCATGGACAGGTCACGGGCAATAAACAAAAAGTCACGGCCCCATGACCTGTTCATGACTTTTACTAAAAATACTCGTGACTAAATCTTACCTACTGGGAGGGGGGACAATCCTGAAGACTGCTGGGGAGTGGGGGAGAGAGAACAGGGCGACGCTGTTGCTGGGGGGATGCCCAGGATCCCACTGCCACTAGTCCCAGACTCCTACTCCAGGGCAGCACCAGGGACCATGCCTAGTGCTGCCGGAGCAACAGCCAGTGCGGCTGGCTCCTGGGCTTCCCCAGCTGATGGGGTGGTCCTGGGATCAGCTGCACCAGCACTGCAAAATTCACAGAAGTCACGGAAACCGTGACTTCCATGAATGATTTTGCAGCCTTATAATAACATTCTAGTATAGCATTTCCTTCTTAAACTACCCCATACTTGGCTTTTGCTCCTTTAATGGAGCACCATGTTCAGCAATTTGTTTCTGCAACATTTTTTTTCCTTCTCTAGCTGCTTACAGGATTTCCTCCACGTCTTCGTCTCACTGCAAGCAAATCCATTTTGCTTCTTCAGTTGAATTGTAGACTTCAGATTGTCCAACTATAAAATAAAAAATTGTTTGTAGTTGCTAATAGGAAACTTCATTCTTCTGTATAAGCATTATACTCTCACTAAAGGCATCTCACCTGTCATTAAAAGTTCAGTGCAACTAAAAAACCAGACAAAAGTTATAATATGCATTTGTATAGTAGATTCACTTAATAATATACAATTGAATTATAGCAGCTTCTAATTCCAACAGAGAAACATTAAAGTCATGTTTATTGGAAAGCTACATGTGTGTAGATTTCCTTGATAGAGAAATAATAATCTAAATAGAATATTCAAAATAACCAAATGACAAAACCCAGCTGAAAAGCATGTGGTCCAGGCAGGTTTGTCCACCCTATGTGCATTGGAATGCCAAAATAAAGGGATGGTGGATAACTGGCAGCCTTATAAAACACACTTCAGGATAACGTAAATATCAAGCACAGTGCTCCATTAGCTGGGCATGGAGTGAGCACTCTAACTCAGTGCCTGCTTGCCACAATACGGGCTCCACACTGTGCTACATGATTGCTTTTTCATGTGTTTTTTTCTGAAGCGAGAGCACAGAACTACAGTCCGTCATTCACCACAAATGGAAGTAGAAAAAGACGGCAGGCTAGAAAATGCAGAGGGAATTGATAAGAAGAAATTCACCTAGATGGACAGGTTTAAAAACTAAAAACGCCTATCTAAATTATTAGCAAAAATAGTGCTGTCATAAGAAGAATCACTTAATTAATAATTTAGATGGAAATTCTGTATACATTGGAACTGATATGCTCTCACAAGTTGAGTGTGACATAATGAGGTAGTAGAAGCAGTTTAAAGACAATAGGGCACGTCTACAGTGGGAAGTTTCACAAGGTATTAATTAATGTGTTCATTAACATGATGTTACAACATGCAGTGTAGACACTGCACTGTTATGTTTAATATCACATCAGTCAGTTATGGGTAACCTTAGGGGCAGAGTGAAAAGACATGTTTAAACACGGTCTAATTTTGAAGTACAGACCCTGGCAAGTAAGGTATTGTTTCCTTTGCACCGTAAGTGGAGGCATGG